>NW_027455503.1:275000-281056 GCF_040206685.1 Ascaphus truei
ATATAGTAGTACAGAGTATATACTCACGGAAGCCGCGCACCTCGGTATATAGCAGTACAGAGTATATACTCACGGAAGCCGCACACCTCGGTATATAGCACGGTATATAGTAGTACAGAGTATATACTCACGGAAGCCGCACACCTCGGAAATCTGCCCGCCCGCCATGTCCTCCCCTGCACGCCCAGCCCACCGCGTGACGTCATGTACCTGCACGCCCCGCCCACCGCGTGACGTCATATACCTGCACGCCCCGCCCACCGCGTGACGTCTGCTACCTGCACGCCCCGCCCACCGCGTGACGTCTGCTACCTGTATGCCCCGCCCACCGCGTGACGTCATATACCTGCACGCCCCGCCCACCGCGTGACGTCTGCTACCTGCACGCCCCGCCCACCGCGTGACGTCTGCTACCTGTATGCCCCGCCCACCGTGTGACGTCTGGAACATGCATGCCCCGCCCACCGCGTGACGACATGCACCTACACGCCCCGCACACCGTGTGACGTCGTGTACCTGAGAGAGGGGGGAGATAGAGAGACAGACAGTGGAGGGGGGAAAGGAGAGGGTGAGGGAGAGACAGAGAGTGGGGGGGGGGGAAGGAGAGGGTGAGGGAGAGACAGAGAGTGGAGGGGGGAAAGGAGAGGGTGAGGGAGAGACAGAGAGTGGAGGGGGGAAAGGAGAGGGTGAGGGAGAGACAGAGAGTGGAGGGGGGAAAGGAGAGGGTGAGGGAGAGACAGAGAGTGGAGGGGGGAAAGGAGAGGGTGAGGGAGGGACAGAGAGTGGGGGGGGGGGAGGAGAGGGTGAGGGAGAGACAGAGAGTGGAGGGGGGAAAGGAGAGGGTGAGGGAGAGACAGAGAGTGGAGGGGGGAAAGGAGAGGGTGAGGGAGAGACAGAGAGTGGAGGGGGGAAAGGAGAGGGTGAGGGAGAGACAGAGAATGGAGGGGGGAAAGGAGAGGGTGAGGGAGAGGGAGAGAGTGGAGGGGGGGAAAGGAGAGGGTGAGGGAGAGACAGAGAGTGGAGGGGGGAAAGGAGAGGGTGAGGGAGAGACAGAGAGTGGAGGGGGGGAAAGTAGAGGGTGAGGGAGAGACAGAGTGGAGGGGGGAAAGGAGAGGGTGAGGGAGAGACAGAGAGTGGATGGGGGGGAAAGGAGAGGGTGAAGGAGAGACAGAGAGTGGAGGGGGGAAAGGAGAGGGTGAGGGAGAGACAGAGAGTGGAGGGGGGGGGAAAGGAGAGGGTGAGGGAGAGACAGAGAGTGGAGGGGGGAATGGAGAGGGTGAGGGAGAGACAGAGAGTGGGGGGGGGGGGGGAAGGAGAGGGTGAGGGAGAGACAGAGAGTGGAGGGGGGAAAGGAGAGGGTGAGGGAGAGACAGAGAGTGGAGGGGGGAAAGGAGAGGGAGAGACAGCGAGTGGAGGGGGGAAAGGAGAGGGTGAGGGAGAGACAGAGAGTGGAGGGGGGAAAGGAGAGGGTGAGGGAGAGACAGAGAGTGGAGGGGGGAAAGGAGAGGGTGAGGGAGAGACAGAGAGTGGAGGGGGGGGGAAAGGAGAGGGTGAGGGAGAGACAGAGAGTGGAGGGGGGAATGGAGAGGGTGAGGGAGAGACAGAGAGTGGAGGGGGGAAAGGAGAGGGTGAGGGAGAGACAGAGAGTGGGGGGGGGGGAAGGAGAGGGTGAGGGAGAGACCGAGAGTGGAGGGGGGGAAAGGAGAGTGTGAGGGAGAGACAGAGAGTGGAGGGGGGAAAGGAGAGGGTGAGGGAGAGACAGAGAGTGGAGGGGGGAAAGGAGAGGGTGAGGGAGAGACAGAGAGTGGAGGGGGGAAAGGAGAGGGTGAGGGAGAGACAGAGAGTGGAGGGGGGGAAAGGAGAGGGTGAGGGAGAGACAGAGAGTGGAGGGGGGAAAGGAGAGGGTGAGGGAGAGACAGAGAGTGGAGGGGGGAAAGGAGAGGTTGAGGGAGAGACAGAGAGTGGAGGGGGGAAAGGAGAGGGTGAGGGAGAGACAGAGAGTGGAGGGGGGAAAGGAGAGGGTGAGGGAGAGACAGAGAGTGGAGGGGGGAAAGGAGAGGGTGAGGGAGAGACAGAGAGTGGAGGGGGGAAAGGAGAGGGTGAGGGAGAGACAGAGAGTGGAGGGGGAAAGGAGAGGGAGAGTGAGAGACAGAGAGTGGAGGGGGGAAAGGAGAGGGTGAGGGAGAGACAGAGAGTGGGGGGGGAAAGGAGAGGGTGAGGGAGAGACAGAGAGTGGAGGGGGGAAAGGAGAGGGAGAGACAGAGAGTGGAGGGGGGAAAGGAGAGGGTGAGGGAGAGACAGAGAGTGGAGGGGGGAAAGGGAGGGTGAGGGAGAGACAGAGAGTGGGGGGGGGGGGAAAGGAGAGGGTGAGGGAGAGACAGAGAGTGGAGGGGGGAAAGGAGAGGGTGAGGGAGAGACAGAGAGTGGAGGGGGGAAAGGAGAGGGTGAGGGAGAGACAGAGAGTGGAGGGGGGAAAGGAGAGGGAGAGACAGAGAGTGGAGGGGGGAAAGGAGAGGGAGAGGGAGAGACAGAGAGTGGAGGGGGTAAGGAGAGGGTGAGGGAGAGACAGAGAGTGGGGGGGAAAGGAGAGGGTGAGGGAGAGACAGAGAGTGGAGGGGGGAAAGGAGAGGGAGAGACAGAGAGTGGAGGGGGGAAAGGAGAGGGTGAGGGAGAGACAGAGAGTGGAGGGGGGAAAGGGGAGGGTGAGGGAGAGACAGAGAGTGGGGGGGGGGAAAGGAGAGGGTGAGGGAGAGACAGAGAGTGGAGGGGGGAAAGGAGAGGGTGAGGGAGAGACAGAGAGTGGAGGGGGGAAAGGGGAGGGTGAGGGAGAGACAGAGAGTGGGGGGGGGGAAAGGAGAGGGTGAGGGAGAGACAGAGAGTGGAGGGGGGAAAGGAGAGGGTGAGGGAGAGACAGAGAGTGGAGGGGGGAAAGGAGAGGGTGAGGGAGAGACCGAGAGTGGAGGGGGGAAAGGAGAGGGAGAGACAGAGAGTGGAGGGGGGAAAGGAGAGGGAGAGACAGAGAGTGGAGGGGGGAAAGAGAGGGTGAGGGAGAGACAGAGAGTGGGGGGGGGAAGGAGAGGGTGAGGGAGAGACAGAGAGTGGAGGGGGGAAAGGAGAGGGAGAGACAGAGAGTGGAGGGGGGAAAGGAGAGGGTGAGGGAGAGACAGAGAGTGGAGGGGGGAAAGGAGAGGGTGAGGGAGGGACAGAGAGTGGGGGGGGGGGAGGAGAGGGTGAGGGAGAGACAGAGAGTGGAGGGGGGAAAGGAGAGGGTGAGGGAGAGACAGAGAGTGGAGGGGGGAAAGGAGAGGGTGAGGGAGAGACAGAGAATGGAGGGGGGAAAGGAGAGGGTGAGGGAGAGGGAGAGAGTGGAGGGGGGGAAAGGAGAGGGTGAGGGAGAGACAGAGAGTGGAGGGGGGAAAGGAGAGGGTGAGGGAGAGACAGAGAGTGGAGGGGGGGAAAGGAGAGGGTGAGGGAGAGACAGAGTGGAGGGGGGAAAGGAGAGGGTGAGGGAGAGACAGAGAGTGGATGGGGGGGAAAGGAGAGGGTGAAGGAGAGACAGAGAGTGGAGGGGGGAAAGGAGAGGGTGAGGGAGAGACAGAGAGTGGAGGGGGGGGGAAAGGAGAGGGTGAGGGAGAGACAGAGAGTGGAGGGGGGAATGGGGAGGGTGAGGGAGAGACAGAGAGTGGGGGGGGGAAAGGAGAGGGTGAGGGAGAGACAGAGAGTGGAGGGGGGGAAAGGAGAGGGTGAGGGAGAGACAGAGAGTGGAGGGGGGAAAGGAGAGGGAGAGACAGCGAGTGGAGGGGGGAAAGGAGAGGGTGAGGGAGAGACAGAGAGTGGAGGGGGGAAAGGAGAGGGTGAGGGAGAGACAGAGAGTGGAGGGGGGAAAGGAGAGGGTGAGGGAGAGACAGAGAGTGGAGGGGGGGGGGAAGGAGAGGGTGAGGGAGAGACAGAGAGTGGAGGGGGGAATGGAGAGGGTGAGGGAGAGACAGAGAGTGGAGGGGGGAAAGGAGAGGGTGAGGGAGAGACAGAGAGTGGGGGGGGGGAAGGAGAGGGTGAGGGAGAGACCGAGAGTGGAGGGGGGGAAAGGAGAGTGTGAGGGAGAGACAGAGAGTGGAGGGGGGAAAGGAGAGGGTGAGGGAGAGACAGAGAGTGGAGGGGGGAAAGGAGAGGGTGAGGGAGAGACAGAGAGTGGAGGGGGGAAAGGAGAGGGTGAGGGAGAGACAGAGAGTGGAGGGGGGGAAAGGAGAGGGTGAGGGAGAGACAGAGAGTGGAGGGGGGAAAGGAGAGGGTGAGGGAGAGACAGAGAGTGGAGGGGGGAAAGGAGAGGTTGAGGGAGAGACAGAGAGTGGAGGGGGGAAAGGAGAGGGTGAGGGAGAGACAGAGAGTGGAGGGGGGAAAGGAGAGGGTGAGGGAGAGACAGAGAGTGGAGGGGGGAAAGGAGAGGGTGAGGGAGAGACAGAGAGTGGAGGGGGGAAAGGAGAGGGTGAGGGAGAGACAGAGAGTGGAGGGGGAAAGGAGAGGGAGAGTGAGAGACAGAGAGTGGAGGGGGGAAAGGAGAGGGTGAGGGAGAGACAGAGAGTGGGGGGGAAAGGAGAGGGTGAGGGAGAGACAGAGAGTGGAGGGGGGAAAGGAGAGGGAGAGACAGAGAGTGGAGGGGGGAAAGGAGAGGGTGAGGGAGAGACAGAGAGTGGAGGGGGGAAAGGGGAGGGTGAGGGAGAGACAGAGAGTGGGGGGGGGGGGAAAGGAGAGGGTGAGGGAGAGACAGAGAGTGGAGGGGGGAAAGGAGAGGGTGAGGGAGAGACAGAGAGTGGAGGGGGGAAAGGAGAGGGTGAGGGAGAGACAGAGAGTGGAGGGGGGAAAGGAGAGGGAGAGACAGAGAGTGGAGGGGGGAAAGGAGAGGGAGAGGGAGAGACAGAGAGTGGAGGGGGGAAAGAGAGGGTGAGGGAGAGACAGAGAGTGGGGGGGAAAGGAGAGGGTGAGGGAGAGACAGAGAGTGGAGGGGGAAAGGAGAGGGAGAGACAGAGAGTGGAGGGGGGAAAGGAGAGGGTGAGGGAGAGACAGAGAGTGGAGGGGGGAAAGGAGAGGGTGAGGGAGGGACAGAGAGTGGGGGGGGGGGAAAGGAGAGGGTGAGGGAGAGACAGAGAGTGGAGGGGGGAAAGGAGAGGGTGAGGGAGAGACAGAGAGTGGAGGGGGGAAAGGAGAGGGTGAGGGAGAGACAGAGAGTGGAGGGGGGAAAGGAGAGGGTGAGGGAGAGGGAGAGAGTGGAGGGGGGGAAAGGAGAGGGTGAGGGAGAGACAGAGAGTGGAGGGGGGAAAGGAGAGGGTGAGGGAGAGACAGAGAGTGGAGGGGGGGGGAAAGGAGAGGGTGAGGGAGAGACAGAGAGTGGAGGGGGGAATGGAGAGGGTGAGGGAGAGACAGAGAGTGGGGGGGGGGGGAAAGGAGAGGGTGAGGGAGAGACAGAGAGTGGAGGGGGGAAAGGAGAGGGTGAGGGAGAGACAGAGAGTGGAGGGGGGAAAGGAGAGGGAGAGACAGCGAGTGGAGGGGGGAAAGGAGAGTGTGAGGGAGAGACAGAGAGTGGAGGGGGGAAAGGAGAGGGTGAGGGAGAGACAGAGAGTGGGGGGGAAAGGAGAGGGTGAGGGAGAGACAGAGAGTGGAGGGGGGAAAGGAGAGGGGAGAGACAGAGAGTGGAGGGGGGAAAGGAGAGGGTGAGGGAGAGACAGAGAGTGGAGGGGGGAAAGGGGAGGGTGAGGGAGAGACAGAGAGTGGGGGGGGGAAAGGAGAGGGTGAGGGAGAGACAGAGAGTGGAGGGGGAAAGGAGAGGGTGAGGGAGAGACAGAGAGTGGAGGGGGGAAAGGAGAGGGTGAGGGAGAGACAGAGAGTGGAGGGGGGAAAGGAGAGGGTGAGGGAGAGACAGAGAGTGGAGGGGGGGGGAAAGGAGAGGGTGAGGGAGAGACAGAGAGTGGAGGGGGGAATGGAGAGGGTGAGGGAGAGACAGAGAGTGGGGGGGGGGGAAAGGAGAGGGTGAGGGAGAGACAGAGAGTGGAGGGGGGGAAAGG
>NW_027455503.1:281256-381256 GCF_040206685.1 Ascaphus truei
AGGAGAGACAGAGAGTGGAGGGGGGAATGGAGAGGGTGAGGGAGAGACAGAGAGTGGGGGGGGGGGGAAAGGAGAGGGTGAGGGAGAGACAGAGAGTGGAGGGGGGGTAAGGAGAGGGTGAGGGAGAGACAGAGAGTGGAGGGGGGAAAGGAGAGGGAGAGACAGCGAGTGGAGGGGGGAAAGGAGAGTGTGAGGGAGAGACAGAGAGTGGAGGGGGGAAAGGAGAGGGTGAGGGAGAGACAGAGAGTGGAGGGGGGAAAGGAGAGGGTGAGGGAGAGACAGAGAGTGGGGGGGGGGGGGAGGAGAGGGTGAGGGAGAGACCGAGAGTGGAGGGGGGGAAAGGAGAGTGTGAGGGAGAGACAGAGAGTGGAGGGGGGGAAAGGAGAGGGTGAGGGAGAGACAGAGAGTGGAGGGGGGAAAGGAGAGGGTGAGGGAGAGACAGAGAGTGGAGGGGGGAAAGGAGAGGGTGAGGGAGAGACAGAGAGTGGAGGGGGGAAAGGAGAGGGTGAGGGAGAGACAGAGAGTGGAGGGGGGAAAGGAGAGGGTGAGGGAGTGACAGAGAGTGGAGGGGGGGGAAAGGAGAGGGTGAGGGAGAGACAGAGAGTGGAGGGGGGAATGGAGAGGGTGAGGGAGAGACAGAAAGTGGGGGGGGGGTGGAAAGGAGAGGGTGAGGGAGAGACAGAGAGTGGAGGGGGGGAAAGGAGAGGGTGAGGGAGAGACAGAGAGTGGAGGGGGGAAAGGAGAGGGAGAGACAGCGAGTGGAGGGGGGAAAGGAGAGGGTGAGGGAGAGACAGAGAGTGGAGGGGGGAAAGGAGAGGGTGAGGGAGAGACAGAGAGTGGAGGGGGGGAAAGGAGAGGGTGAGGGAGAGACAGAGAGTGGAGGGGGGAAAGGAGAGGGTGAGGGAGAGACAGAGAGTGGAGGGGGGAAAGGAGAGGGTGAGGGAGAGACAGAGAGTGGGGGCGGGCAGGGGGAAAGGAGAGGGTGAGGGAGAGACCGAGAGTGGAGGGGGGAAAGGAGAGGGAGAGAAAGAGAGTGGGGAGTGAGAGATGGGAGGGGGTGGGAGTGAGGGGAGAGGGGGGAGTGAGAGGGGGAGGGGGGAGTGAGAGGGGGGAGGGGGAGGGGGGAGTGAGAGGGGGGAGGGGGGAGGGGGGGGAATGAGAGGGGGAGGGGGGGAGTGAGGGGGGGGGGTGAGAGGGGGAGGGGGGAGTGAGAGGGGGAAGGGGGGAGGGGAAGGGGGGAGTGAGAGAGGGGAGGGGGGGAGTGAGAGAGGGGAGGGGGGGAGTGAGAGGGGGAGGGGGGGAGTGAGAGGGGGAGGGGGGGAGTGAGAGGGGGAGGGGGGAGGGGGAGGGGGGAGTGAGAGGGGGAGGGGGGAGTGAGAGGGGGAGGGGGAAGGGGGGAGTGAGAGAGGGGAGGGGGGGAGTGAGAGGGGGAGGGGGGGAGTGAGAGGGGGAGGGGGGGAGTGAGAGGGTGAGGGGGGGGAGTGAGAGGGGGGAGTGAGAGGGGGAGGGGGGAGTGAGAGGAGGGAAGGGGGGAGTGAGAGGGGGGAGGGAGAGGGGGGAGCGAAAGAGGGGAGGGGGGAGTGAGAGGGGGGAGTGAGAGGGGGGTGGTGGAAGTGAGAGGGGGGAGGGGGAGGGGGGGGAGTGAGAGGGCGAGGGGGGGGGTGAGAGGGGGAAGGGGGAGTGAGAGGGGGGAGGGGGGAGTGAGAGGGGGGTGGTGGGAGTTAGAGGGGGAGGGAGGGGGAGTGAGAGGGGGGAGTGAGAGGGGGGAGGGAGGGAGAGGGGGGAGGGGGGAGTGAGAGAGGGGAGGGGGGAGTGAGAGGGGGGGGGGAGTGAGAGGGGGAGGGGGGGAGTGAGAGGGGGAGGGGGGGGAGTGAGAGGGGGAGGGGGGGGAGTGAGAGGGGGAGGGGGGAGTGAGAGGGGGAGGGGGAGTGAAAAGAAAAAGAAGGGGGGAGGGGGGAGTGAGAGGGGGGTGGTGGGAGTGAGAGGGGGAGGGGGGGAGTGAGGGGGGGGAGGTGGGGGATTGAGAGGGGGGAGGGGGGGAGTGAGAGGGGGGAGGGGGGAGTGAGAGGGGGGAGTGAGAGGGGGGAGTGGGGAGTGGGAGGGGGAGTGGAGGGGGGAGTGAGAGGGGGGAGTGGGGAGTGGGAGGGGGGAGTGAGAGTGGGAGGGGGGAGTGAGAGGGGGGAGTGGGGAGTGGGAGGGGGGAGTGAGAGTGGGAGGGGGGAGTGGGAGGGGGTAGGGGGGAGTGAGAGGGGGAGGGGGGGAGTAAGAGGGGGAGGGGGGAGTGAGAGGGGGAGGGGGGAGTGAGAGGGGGGAGGGGAGAGTGGGAGGGGAGAGTGGGAGGGGGGAGTGAGAGGGGGAGGGGAGAGTGGGAGGGGGGAGTGAGAGGGGGAGGGGGGAGTGGGAGGGGGGAGTGAGAGGGGGAGGGGGGAGTGAGAGGGGGAGGGGGGAGTAAGAGGGGGGAGGGGGGGAGTGAGAGGGGGAGGGGGGGGAGTGAGAGGGGGGGGAGTAAGAGGGGGAGGGGGAGTGAGGGGGAGGGGGGAGGGGGAGGGGAGAGGGGGAGGGGGGAGGGGGAGAGTGGGAGGGGGGAGGGGGGAGTGAGAGGGGGAGGGGAGAGTGGGAGGGGAGAGGGGGAGGGGGGGAGTGAGAGGGGGAGGGGGGAGTGAGAGGGGGAGGGGGGGAGTGAGAGGGGGAGGGGGGAGTAAGAGGGGGGAGGGTGGAATGAGAGATGGGAGGGGGTGGGAGTGAGGGGAGAGGGGGGAGTGAGAGGGGGGAGTGAGAGGGGGAGGGGGAGGGGGGAGTTAGAGGGGGGAGGGGGGGGAGTGAGAGGGGGGAGGGGGAGGAGTGAGGGGGGGAGGGGGGAGGGGAGGGGTGAGAGGGGGGGGGGGGGAGTGAGAGGGGGGAGGGGGAGGAGTGAGAGGGGGGGAGGGCGGGAGTGAGAGGGGGGAGGGGGGGAGTGAGAGGGGGAGGGGGGGAGTGAGAGGGGGAGGGGGGAGTGAGAGGGGGAAGGGGGGAGTGAGAGGGGGAAGGGGGGAGTGAGAGAGGGGAGGGGGGGAGTGAGAGGGGGAGGGGGGGAGTGAGAGGGGGGAGTGAGAGGGATTGGGGGGAGTGAGAGGGGGGAGTGGGAGGGGGGGAGTGGGAGGGGGGGAGTGGGAGGGGGGAGTGAGAGGGGGGAGTGAGAGGGGGAGGGGGGAGTGGGAGGGGGGAGTGAGAGGGGGAGGGGGGGGAGTAAGAGGGGGAGGGGGGAGTGAGAGGGGGGAGGGGAGAATGGGAGGGGAGAGTGGGAGGGGGGAGGGGGGAGTGGGAGGGGGGAGTAAGAGGGGGGGAGTGAGAGGGGGAGTGGGAGGGGAGAGTGAGAGGGAGGTGGTGGAAGTGAGAGGGGGGGTGGGAGGGGGGAGTGAGAGGGGGGAGGGGGGAGTGAGAGGGGGGAGTGGGAGGGGGGAGTGAGAGGGGGGTGGGTGGAAGTGAGAGGGGGAGGGGGGAGTGAGAGGGGGGGGGGGGGTGGGAGTGAGAGGGGGTTGAGTGAGAGGAGGTGGGGGAGTGAGAGGGGGGGGGAGTGAGAGGGGGAGGGGGGGGGAGTGAGAGAGGGAGGGGGGAGGTAGAGGGGGAGGGAGGGGGGAGTGGGGGGGGGAGTGAGAGGGGGAGGGGGGGAGTGAGAGGGGGGAGGGGGGGAGTGAGAGGGGGAGGGGGGGGGTGAGAGGGGGAGGGGGGGGGTGGGAGGGGGGAGTGAGAGGGGGAGGGGGAGTGAGAGGGGGGAGTGAGAGGGGGGAGTGAGAGGGGGAGGGTGAGGGGGAGTGAGAGGGGGAGGGGCGAGTGAGAGGGGGGAGGGGCGAGTGAGAGGGGGAGGGGGCGAGTGAGAGGGGGGGAGTGAGCGGGGGGAGGGGGGAGTGAGAGGGGGGGGTGGTGGGAGTGAGAGGGGGGAGGTAGGGAGTGGGAGGGGGGGAGTGAGAGGGGGGGGGAGTGAGAGGGGGAGAGAGGGGGGGGGAGTGAGAGGGGGGAGGGGGGGAGTGAGAGGGGGAGGGGGGAGTGGGAGGGGGGAGTGAGAGGGGGAGGGGGGGAGTGAGAGGGGGAGGGGGGAGTGGGAGGGGGGAGTGAGAGGGGGAGGAGGGAGTGAGAGGGGGAGGGGGGAGTGAGAGGGGGGGGAGTGAGAGAGGAGGGGGGAGTGGGGAGTGAGAGGGGGAGTGAGAGGGGGGAGTGAGAGGAGGGGGAGTGAGAGGGGGAGGGGGGGAGTGAGAGGGGGAGGGGGGAGTAAGAGGGGGGAGGGTGGAATGAGAGATGGGAGGGGGTGGGAGTGAGGGGGAGGGGGGAGTGAGAGGGGGAGGGGGAGGGGGGAGTTAGAGGGGGGAGGGGGGGGGAGTGAGAGGGGGGAGGGGGGGGAGTGAGAGGGGGGAGGGGGAGGAGTGAGAGGGGGGAGGGGGGAGTGAGAGGGGGGAGGGGGGGAGTGAGAGGGGGAGGGGGGAGTGAGAGGGGGGAGGGGGGAGTGAGAGGGGGAAGGGAGGAGTGAGAGGGGGAAGGGGGGAGTGAGAGAGGGGAGGGGGGGGAGTGAGAGGGGGAGGGGGGAGTGAGAGGGGGGAGGGGAGAGTGGGAGGGGAGAGTGGGAGGGGGGAGTGAGAGGGGGGGGAGGGGGAGAGTGGGAGGGGGGAGTGGAGGGGGAGGGGGGGAGTGGGAGGGGGGAGTGAGAGGGGGAGGGGGGAGTGAGAGGGGGAGGGGGGAGTGAGAGGGGGAGGGGGGGAGTAGAGGGGGGAGGGGGGAGTGAGAGGGGGAGGGGGGGGGAGTGAGAGGGGGGGGAGTAAGAGGGGGAGGGGGGAGTGAGGGATGGGAGGGGGTGGGAGTGAGGGGAGAAGGGGGAGTTAGAGGGGGAGGGGGGAGTGAGAGGGGGGAGGGGGAGGGGGGGAGTGAGAGGGGGGAGGGGGGAGGGGGGGGAATGAGAGGGGGAGGGGGGGAGTGAGGGGGGGGGTGAGAGGGGGAGGGGGGAGTGAGAGGGGGAAGGGGGGAGGGGAAGGGGGGAGTGAGAGAGGGGAGGGGGGGAGTGAGAGAGGGGAGGGGGGGGAGTGAGAGGGGGAGGGGGGGGTGGAGGGGGAGGGGGGGAGTGAGAGGGGGAGGGGGGGAGGGGGAGGGGGGAGTGAGAGGGGGAGGGGGGGAGTGAGAGGGGGGGAGTGAGAGGGGGAGGGGGAAGGGGGGAGTGAGAGAGGGGAGGGGGGGAGTGAGAGGGGGAGGGGGGGAGTGAGAGGGGGAGGGGGGGAGTGAGAGGGTGAGGGGGGGGAGTGAGAGGGGGGAGTGAGAGGGGGAGGGGGGAGTGAGAGGAGGGAAGGGGGGAGTGAGAGGGGGGAGGGAGAGGGGGGAGCGAAAGAGGGGAGGGGGAGTGAGAGGGGGGAGTGAGAGGGGGGTGGTGGAAGTGAGAGGGGGGAGGGGGAGGGGGGGGAGTGAGAGGGCGAGGGGGGGGGTGAGAGGGGGAAGGGGGAGTGAGAGGGGGGAGGGGGGAGTGAGAGGGGGGTGGTGGGAGTTAGAGGGGGAGGGAGGGGGAGTGAGAGGGGGGAGTGAGAGGCGGGAGGGAGGGAGAGGGGGGAGGGGGGAGTGAGAGAGGGGAGGGGGGAGTGAGAGGGGGAGGGGGGGGGAGTGAGAGGGGGGGGGGGGGAGTGAGAGGGGGAGGGGGGGAGTGAGAGGGGGAGGGGGGGAGGGGGGGGAGTGAGAGGGGGAGGGGGGGGAGTGAGAGGGGGAGGGGGGGGTGAGAGGGGGAGGGGGGAGTGAGAGGGGGGAGGGGGGAGTGAGGGGGGGGTGGTGGGAGTGAGAGGGGGAGGGGGGGGGAGGGGGTGAGGGGGGGGAGGTGGGGGATTGAGAGGGGGGAGGGGGGAGTGTGAGGGGGGAGGGGGGAGTGAGAGGGGGGAGTGGGAGGGGGGAGTGAGAGGGGGGAGTGGGGAGTGGGAGGGGGGAGTGAGAGGGGGGAGTGGGGAGTGGGAGGGGGGAGTGAGAGTGGGAGGGGGGAGTGGGAGGGGGTAGGGGGGAGTGAGAGGGGGAGGGGGGGAGTAAGAGGGGGAGGGGGGAGTGAGAGGGGGAGGGGGGGAGTGAGAGGGGGGAGGGGAGAGTGGGAGGGGAGAGTGGGAGGGGGGAGTGAGAGGGGGGAGGGGTGAGTGGGAGGGGGGGAGTGAGAGGGGGAGGGGGGAGTGGGAGGGGGGAGTGAGAGGGGGAGGGGGGGAGTGGGAGGGGGGAGTGAGAGGGGGAGGGGGGGAGTGAGAGGGGGTGGGGGGAGTGAGAGGGGGTGGGAGGGGGGAGTGAGAGGGGGAGGGGGGGTGTGAGAGGGGGAGGGGGGGAGTAAGAGGGGGGAGGGGGGAGTGAGAGGGGGAGGGGGGGGGAGTGGAGGGGGGGGGAGTAAGTGGGGGTGGGGGGGAGTGAGGGGGGGGGGGGGTGGGGGAGGGGTGAGGGGGTGGGGGAGGGGGGAGGGGAGAGTGGGAGGGGGGGTGTGAGAGTGGGAGGGGAGAGGGGGGAGGGGGGAGTGAGAGGGGGAGGGGAGAGTGGGAGGGGAGAGGGGGAGGGGGGAGTGAGAGGGGGAGGGGGGAGTGAGAGGGGGAGGGGGGGAGTAAGAGGGGGGGAGGGTGGAATGAGAGATGGGAGGGGGTGGGAGTGAGGGGAGAGGGGGGAGGTGAGAGGGGGGAGTGTGAGGGGGAGGGGGAGGGGGGAGTTAGAGGGGGGAGGGGGGGGGGTGAGAGGGGGGAGGGGGAGGAGTGAGAGGGGGGAGGGCGGGGAGTGGAGGGGGGAGGGGGGGAGTGAGAGGGGGAGGGGGGGAGTGAGAGGGGGAGGGGGGAGTGAGAGGGGAAGGGGGGGAGTGAGAGGGGGAAGGGGGGAGTGAGAGAGGGGAGGGGGGGGAGTGAGAGGGGGAGGGGGGGGAGTGAGGGGGGGAGTGAGAGGGATTGGGGGGAGTGAGAGGGGGGAGTGGGAGGGGGGAGTGGGAGGGGGGAGTGGGAGGGGGGGGTGGTGAGGGGGGAGTGAGAGGGGGGAGTGAGAGGGGGAGGGGGGAGTGGGAGGGGGGGAGTGAGAGGGGGAGGGGGGTGGAGTAAGAGGGGGAGGGGGGAGTGAGAGGGGGGAGGGGAGAATGGGAGGGGAGAGTGGGAGGGGGGAGGGGGGAGTGGGAGGGGGGAGTAAGAGGGGGGAGTGAGAGGGGGAGTGGGAGGGGAGAGTGAGAGGGAGGTGGTGGAAGTGAGAGGGGGGGTGGGAGGGGGGAGTGAGGGGGTGGGAGGGGGGAGTGAGAGGGGGGAGTGGGAGGGGGGGAGTGAGAGGGGGGTGGGTGGAAGTGAGAGGGGGAGGGGGGGAGTGAGAGGGGGGGGGGCGGTGGGAGTGAGAGGGGGTTGAGTGAGAGGAGGGGGGGGAGTGAGAGGGGGGGGGAGTGAGAGGGGGAGGGGGGGGAGTGAGAGAGGGAGGGGGGAGGGAGAGGGGGAGGGAGGGGGGAGTGGGGGGGGGGAGTGAGGGGGGGAGGGGGGAGTGAGAGGGGGAGGGGGGGAGTGAGAGGGGGAGGGGGGGGAGTGAGGGGGGAGGGGGGGGAGTGGGAGGGGGGGAGTGAGGGGGGGAGGGGGGGAGTGAGAGGGGGGAGTGAGAGGGGGGAGTGAGAGGGGGAGGGGGGAGTGAGAGGGGGGTGGGGCGAGTGAGAGGGGGGAGGGGCGAGTGAGAGGGGGGAGGGGCGAGTGAGAGGGGGGGAGTGAGCGGGGGGAGGGGGGAGTGAGAGGGGGGTGGTGGGAGTGAGAGGGGGGAGGTAGGGAGTGGGAGGGGGGAGTGAGAGGGGGGGAGTGAGAGGGGGAGAGAGGGGGGGGAGTGAGAGGGGGGGAGAGGGGGGGAGGGGGGGAGTGAGAGGGGGAGGGGGGGAGTGGGAGGGGGGAGTGAGAGGGGGAGGGGGGGAGTGAGAGGGGGAGGGGGGAGTGGGAGGGGGGAGTGAGAGGGGGGAGGGAGTGAGAGGGGGAGGGGGGGAGTGAGAGGGGGGGGGAGTGAGAGAGGAGGGGGGAGTGGGGAGTGAGAGGGGGAGTGAGAGGGGGGAGTGAGAGGGGGAGGGGGGGAGTGAGAGGGGGAGGGGGTGAGTGAGAGGGGGAGGGGGGAGTAAGAGGGGGGAGGGTGGAATGAGAGATGGGAGGGGGTGGGAGTGAGGGGAGAGGGGGGGAGTGAGAGGGGGAGGGGGGAGGGGGGAGTTAGAGGGGGGAGGGGGGGGAGTGAGAGGGGGGAGGGGGAGGAGTGAGGGGGGGAGGGCGGGAGTGAGAGGGGGGGGGGGGGGGGGAGTGAGAGGGGGAGGGGGGAGTGAGAGGGGGAGGGGGGAGTGAGAGGGGGAAGGGGGGAGTGAGAGGGGGAAGGGGGGAGTGAGAGAGGGGAGGGGGGGGGAGTGAGAGGGGGAGGGGGGGAGTGAGAGGGGGAGGGGGGGAGTTGAGAGGGGGAGGGGGGAGTGAGAGGGGGAGGGGGGAGTGAGAGGGGGGGAGTGAGAGGGATTGGGGGTGGAGTGAGAGGGGGAGGGGGGAGTGGGAGGGGGGAGTGAGAGGGGGGAGTGAGAGGGGGAGTGGGAGGGGGGAGTGAGAGGTGGGAGGGGGGAGTGAGAGGGGGGAGTGGGAGGGGGGAGTGAGAGGGGGAGGGGGGAGTGGGAGGGGGGGAGTGAGAGGGGGAGGGGGGGGAGTAAGAGGGGGAGGAGGGAGTGAGAGGGGGGAGGGGGAGAATGGGAGGGGAGAGTGGGAGGGGGGGAGTGAGAGGGGGAGGGGGGAGTGAGAGGGGGAGGGGGGAGTGGGAGGGGGGAGTGAGGGGGGGAGTGAGAGGGGGGAGTGGGAGGGGAGAGTGAGAGGGGGGTGGGTGGAAGTGAGAGGGGGGAAGTGAGAGGGGTGAGAGGGGGGGAGGGGGGAGTGAGAGGGGGGGGAGTGAGAGGGGGGGTGAGAGGGGGGGAGTGAGAGGGGGGGAGTGAGAGGGGGGGAGGGGGGAGTGAGAGGGGGGAGTGGGAGGGGGGAGTGAGAGGGGGGTGGGTGGAAGTGAGAGGGGGAGGGGGGAGTGAGAGGGGGGGGGTGGGTGTGAGAGGGGGGGAGTGGGAGGGGGTTGAGTGAGAGGAGGGGGGGGAGTGAGAGGGGGGGGAGTGAGAGGGGGAGGGGGGGGGGAGTGAGAGGGGGGGGAGTGAGAGGGGGAGGGGGGGGGAGTGAGAGGGGGAGGGAGGGGGGAGTGAGAGGGGGAGGGAGGGGGGAGTGGGGGGGGGAGTGAGAGGGGGAGGGGGGGGAGTGAGAGGGGGGTTGGGGGGGGAGTGAGAGGTGGAGTGAGAGGGGGAGGAGGGAGTGAGAGGGGGGAGTGAGAGGGGGGAGTGAGAGGGGGAGGGGGGAGTGAGAGGGGGGAGGGGCGAGTGAGAGGGGGGAGGGGCGAGTGAGAGGGGGGAGGGGCGAGTGAGAGGGGGGGAGTGGGGAGTGAGCGGGGGGAGGGGGGAGTGAGAGGGGGGTGGTGGGAGTGAGAGGGGGGAGGTAGGGAGTGGGAGGGGGGAGTGAGAGGGGGGGGGAGTGAGAGGGGGGAGAGGGGGGAAGGGGGGAGTGAGAGGGGGGAGTGGGAGGGGGGAGTGAGAGGGGGAGGAGGGAGTGAGAGGGGGAGGGGGGGAGTGAGAGGGGGAGGGGGGGGAGTTAGAGGGGGGGGAGTGAGAGAGAAGGGGGGAGTGGGGAGTGAGAGGGGGAGTGAGAGGGGGGAGTGGGAGGGGGGAGTGAGAGGGGGAGGAGGGAGTGAGAGGGTGAGGGGGGGAGTGAGAGGGGGAGGGGGGGAGTTAGAGGGGGGGGGAGTGAGAGAGAAGGGGGGAGTGGGGAGTGAGAGGGGGAGTGAGAGGGGGGAGTGAGAGGGGGGTGTGGGAGGGGGCAGGGGGGAGTGGGTGCCTCTCCTCACATTATGCAGAACGCGGTGTCGCGGTCTCGCTGCGCGCCTCTCCTCACATTATACAGAACGCGGTGTCGCGGTCTCGCTGCGCGCCTCTCCTCACATTATACAGAACGCGGTGTCGCGGTCTCGCTGCGCGCCTCTCACGTTATACAGAACGCGGTGTCGCGGTCTCGCTGCGCGCCTCTCACATTATACAGAACGCGGTGTCGCGGTCTCGCTGCGCGCCTCTCCTCACATTATGCAGAACGCGGTGTCGCGGTCTCGCTGCGCGCCTCTCCTCACATTATACAGAACGCGGTGTCGCGGTCTCGCTGCGCGCCTCTCCTCACATTATACAGAACGCGGTGTCGCGGTCTCGCTGCGTGCCTCTCACATTATACAGAACGCGGTGTCGCGGTCTCGCTGCGCGCCTCTCCTCACATTATACAGAACGCGGTGTCGCGGTCTCGCTGCGTGCCTCCCCTCACATTATACAGAACGCGGTGTCGCGGTCTCGCTGCGCGCCTCTCCTCACATTATACAGAACGCGGTGTCGCGGTCTCGCTGCGTGTCTCTCCTCACATTATACAGAACGCGGTGTCGCGGTCTCGCTGCCTCTCCTCACATTATACAGAACGCGGTGTCGCGGTCTCGCTGCGCGCCTCTCCTCACGTTATACAGAACGCGGTGTCGCGGTCTCGCTGCGTGTCTCCCCTCACATTATACAGAACGCGGTGTCGCGGTCTCGCTGCGTGCCTCTCCTCACGTTATACAGAACGCGGTGTCGCGGTCTCGCTGCGTGCCTCCCCTCACATTATACAGAACGCGGTGTCGCGGTCTCGCTGCGTGCCTCTCCTCACATTATACAGAACGCGGTGTCGCGGTCTCGCTGCGTGCCTCTCCTCACATTATACAGAACGCGGTGTCGCGGTCTCGCTGCGTGCCTCTCCTCACATTATACAGAACGCGGTGTCGCGGTCTCGCTGCGTGCCTCCCCTCACATTATACAGAACGCGGTGTCGCGGTCTCGCTGCGCGCCTCTCCTCACATTATACAGAACGCGGTGTCGCGGTCTCGCTGCGTGCCTCTCCTCACGTTACACAGAACGCGGTGTCGCGGTCTCGCTGCGTGCCTCTCCTCACATTACACAGAACGCGGTGTCGCGGTCTCGCTGCGCGCCTCTCCTCACATTATACAGAACGCGGTGTCGCGGTCTCGCTGCGCGCCTCCCCTCACATTATACAGAACGCGGTGTCGCGGTCTCGCTGCGCGCCTCCCCTCACATTATACAGAACGCGGTGTCGCGGTCTCGCTGCGCGCCTCTCCTCACATTATACAGAACGCGGTGTCGCGGTCTCGCTGCGCGCCTCTCCTCACATTATACAGAACGCGGTGTCGCGGTCTCGCTGCGCGCCTCTCCTCACATTATACAGAACGCGGTGTCGCGGTCTCGCTGCGTGTCTCCCCTCACATTATACAGAACGCGGTGTCGCGGTCTCGCTGCGTGCCTCTCCTCACGTTATACAGAACGCGGTGTCGCGGTCTCGCTGCGTGCCTCCCCTCACATTATACAGAACGCGGTGTCGCGGTCTCGCTGCGCGCCTCCCCTCACATTATACAGAACGCGGTGTCGCGGTCTCGCTGCGTGCCCCTCACATTATACAGAACGCGGTGTCGCGGTCTCGCTGCGCGCCTCCCCTCACATTATACAGAACGCGGTGTCGCGGTCTCGCTGCGTGCCTCTCCTCACATTATACAGAACGCGGTGTCGCGGTCTCGCTGCGTGCCTCCCCTCACATTATACAGAACGCGGTGTCGCGGTCTCGCTGCGTGCCTCCCCTCACATTATACAGAACGCGGTGTTGCGGTCTCGCTGCGTGCCTCCCCTCACATTATACAGAACGCGGTGTCGCGGTCTCGCTGCGCGCCTCCCCTCACATTATACAGAACGCGGTGTCGCGGTCTCGCTGCGCGCCTCTCCTCACGTTATACAGAACGCGGTGTCGCGGTCTCGCTGCGTGCCTCCCCTCACATTATACAGAACGCGGTGTCGCGGTCTCGCTGCACGCCTCTCCTCACATTATACAGAACGCGGTGTCGCGGTCTCGCTGCGCGCCTCTCCTCACATTATACAGAACGCGGTGTCGCGGTCTCGCTGCGTGCCTCCCCTCACATTATACAGAACGCGGTGTCGCGGTCTCGCTGCGTGCCTCTCCTCACATTATACAGAACGCGGTGTCGCGGTCTCGCTGCGTGTCTCCTCTCACATTATACAGAACGCGGTGTCGCGGTCTCGCTGCGCGCCTCTCACATTATACAGAACGCGGTGTCGCGGTCTCGCTGCGTCCTCCCCTCACATTATACAGAACGCGGTGTCGCGGTCTCGCTGCGTGCCTCCCCTCACATTATACAGAACGCGGTGTCGCGGTCTCGCTGCGCGCCTCTCCTCACATTATACAGAACGCGGTGTCGCGGTCTCGCTGCGTGCCTCCCCTCACATTATACAGAACGCGGTGTCGCGGTCTCGCTGCGCGCCTCTCCTCACATTATACAGAACGCGGTGTCGCGGTCTCGCTGCGTGCCTCCCCTCACATTATACAGAACGCGGTGTCGCGGTGTCGCTGCGTGCCTCTCCTCACATTATACAGAACGCGGTGTCGCGGTCTCGCTGCGCGCCTCTCCTCACATTATACAGAACGCGGTGTCGCGGTCTCGCTGCGTGCCTCTCCTCACATTATACAGAACGCGGTGTCGCGGTCTCGCTGCGCGCCTCTCCTCACATCATACAGAACGCGGTGTCGCGGTCTCGCTGCGCGCCTCTCACGTTATACAGAACGCGGTGTCGCGGTCTCGCTGCGTGCCTCCCCTCACATTATACAGAGCGCGGTGTCGCGGTCTCGCTGCGCGCCTCTCCTCACATTATACAGAACGCGGTGTCGCGGTCTCGCTGCGTGCCTCCCCTCACATTATACAGAGCGCGGTGTCGCGGTCTCGCTGCGCGCCTCTCCTCACATTATACAGAACGCGGTGTCGCGGTCTCGCTGCGCGCCTCTCCTCACATTATACAGAACGCGGTGTCGCGGTCTCGCTGCGCGCCTCTCCTCACATTATACAGAACGCGGTGTCGCGGTCTCGCTGCGTGCCTCTCCTCACATTATACAGAACGCGGTGTCGCGGTCTCGCTGCGTGCCTCCCCTCACGTTATACAGAACGCGGTGTCGCGGTCTCGCTGCGTGCCTCTCCTCACGTTATACAGAACGCGGTGTCGCGGTCTCGCTGCGCGCCTCCCCTCACGTTATACAGAACGCGGTGTCGCGGTCTCGCTGCGTGCCTCTCCTCACATTATACAGAACGCGGTGTCGCGGTCTCGCTGCGCGCCTCTCCTCACATTATACAGAACGCGGTGTCGCGGTCTCGCTGCGCGCCTCTCCTCACATTATACAGAACGTGGTGTCGCGGTCTCGCTGCGTGCCTCCCCTCACATTATACAGAACGCGGTGTCGCGGTCTCGCTGCGCGCCTCCCCTCACATTATACAGAACGCGGTGTCGCGGTCTCGCTGCGCGCCTCTCCTCACATTATACAGAACGCGGTGTCGCGGTCTCGCTGCGCGCCTCTCCTCACATTATACAGAACGCGGTGTCGCGGTCTCGCTGCGTGCCTCTCCTCACATTATACAGAACGCGGTGTCGCGGTCTCGCTGCGTGCCTCTCCTCACATTATACAGAACGCGGTGTCGCGGTCTCGCTGCGCGCCTCTCCTCACATTATACAGAACGCGGTGTCGCGGTCTCGCTGCGTGCCTCCCTCACATTATACAGAACGCGGTGTCGCGGTCTCGCTGCGTGTCTCCTCACATTATACAGAACGCGGTGTCACGGTCTCGCTGCGCGCCTCTCCTCACATTATACAGAACGCGGTGTCGCGGTCTCGCTGCGTGCCTCTCCTCACATTATACAGAACGCGGTGTCGCGGTCTCGCTGCGCGCCTCTCCTCACATTATACAGAACGCGGTGTCGCGGTCTCGCTGCGTGCCTCTCCTCACATTATACAGAACGCGGTGTCGCGGTCTCGCTGCGCGCCTCCCCTCACATTATACAGAACGCGGTGTCGCGGTCTCGCTGCGCGCCTCTCCTCACATTATACAGAACGCGGTGTCGCGGTCTCGCTGCGCGCCTCTCCTCACATTATACAGAACGCGGTGTCGCGGTCTCGCTGCGAGCCTCTCCTCACATTATACAGAACGCGGTGTCGCGGTCTCGCTGCGTGCCTCCCCTCACATTATACAGAACGCGGTGTCGCGGTCTCGCTGCGCGCCTCTCCTCACATTATACAGAACGCGGTGTCGCGGTCTCGCTGCGTGCCTCCCCTCACATTATACAGAACGCGGTGTCGCGGTCTCGCTGCGCGCCTCTCCTCACATTATACAGAACGCGGTGTCGCGGTCTCGCTGCGTGCCTCTCCTCACATTATACAGAACGCGGTGTCGCGGTCTCGCTGCGCGCCTCTCCTCACATTATACAGAACGCGGTGTCGCGGTCTCGCTGCGTGCCTCTCCTCACATTATACAGAACGCGGTGTCGCGGTCTCGCTGCGTGCCTCCCCTCACATTATACAGAATGCAGTGTCGCGGTCTCGCTGCGTGTCTCTCCTCACATTATACAGAACGCGGTGTCGCGGTCTCGCTGCGTGCCTCTCCTCATGATATACAGAACGCGGTGTCGCGGTCTCGCTGCGTGCCTCTCCTCACATTATACAGAACGCGGTGTCGCGGTCTCGCTGCGTGTCTCCCCTCACATTATACAGAACGCGGTGTCGCGGTCTCGCTGCGCGCCTCTCCTCACATTATACAGAACGCGGTGTCGCGGTCTCGCTGCGTGCCTCCCCTCACATTATACAGAACGCGGTGTCGCGGTCTCGCTGCGCGCCTCCCCTCACATTATACAGAACGCGGTGTCGCGGTCTCGCTGCGTGCCTCCCCTCACATTATACAGAACGCGGTGTCGCGGTCTCGCTGCGTGTCTCCCCTCACATTATACAGAACACGGTGTCGCGGTCTCGCTGCCTCCCCTCACATTATACAGAACGCGGTGTCGCGGTCTCGCTGCGTGCCTCCCCTCACATTATACAGAACGCGGTGTCGCGGTCTCGCTGCGTGCCTCTCCTCACATTATACAGAACGCGGTGTCGCGGTCTCGCTGCGCGCCTCCCCTCACATTATACAGAACGCGGTGTCGCGGTCTCGCTGCGTGCCTCCCCTCACATTATACAGAACGCGGTGTCGCGGTCTCGCTGCGTGCCTCCCCTCACATTATACAGAACGCGGTGTCGCGGTCTCGCTGCGTGCCTCTCCTCACATTATACAGAACGCGGTGTCGCGGTCTCGCTGCGCGCCTCTCCTCACATTATACAGAACGCGGTCTCGCTGCGTGCCTCTCCTCACATTATACAGAACGCGGTGTCGCGGTCTCGCTGCGTGCCTCTCCTCACATTATACAGAACGCGGTGTCGCGGTCTCGCTGCGTGTCTCCCCTCACGTTATACAGAACGCGGTGTCGCGGTCTCGCTGCGCGCCTCCCCTCACATTATACAGAACGCGGTGTCGCGGTCTCGCTGCGTGCCTCTCCTCACATTATACAGAACGCGGTGTCGCGGTCTCGCTGCGCGCCTCTCCTCACATTATACAGAACGCGGTGTCGCGGTCTCGCTGCGTGCCTCCCCTCACATTATACAGAACGCGGTGTCGCGGTCTCGCTGCGCGCCTCTCCTCACATTATACAGAACGCGGTGTCGCGGTCTCGCTGCGCGCCTCCCCTCACATTATACAGAACGCGGTGTCGCGGTCTCGCTGCGCGCCTCTCCTCACATTATACAGAACGCGGCGTCGCTGTCTCGCTGCGTGCCTCTCCTCACATTATACAGAACGCGGTGTCGCGGTCTCGCTGCGTGTCTCCTCACATTATACAGAACGCGGTGTCGCGGTCTCGCTGCGCGCCTCTCCTCACATTATACAGAACGCGGCGTCGCTGTCTCGCTGCGCGCCTCCCCTCACATTATACAGAACGCGGTGTCGCGGTCTCGCTGCGCGCCTCTCCTCACATTATACAGAACGCGGCGTCGCTGTCTCGCTGCGTGCCTCTCCTCACATTATACAGAACGCGGTGTCGCGGTCTCGCTGCGCGCCTCCCCTCACATTATACAGAACGCGGTGTCGCGGTCTCGCTGCGTGCCTCTCACATTATACAGAACGCGGTGTCGCGGTCTCGCTGCGCGCCTCTCCTCACATTATACAGAACGCGGTGTCGCGGTCTCGCTGCGCGCCTCCCCTCACATTATACAGAACGCGGTGTCGCGGTCTCGCTGCGCGCCTCCCCTCACATTATACAGAACGCGGTGTCGCGGTCTCGCTGCGTGCCTCCCCTCACATTATACAGAACGCGGTGTCGCGGTCTCGCTGCGTGTCCCCTCACATTATACAGAACGCGGTGTCGCGGTCTCGCTGCGTGCCTCTCCTCACATTATACAGAACGCGGTGTCGCGGTCTCGCTGCGTGCCTCTCCTCACATTATACAGAACGCGGTGTCGCGGTCTCGCTGCGCGCCTCTCCTCACATTATACAGAACGCGGTGTCGCGGTCTCGCTGCGCGCCTCTCCTCACATTATACAGAACGCGGTGTCGCGGTCTCGCTGCGTGTCCCCTCACGTTATACAGAACGCGGTGTCGCGGTCTCGCTGCGTGCCTCCCCTCACATTATACAGAACGCGGTGTCGCGGTCTCGCTGCGTGCCTCTCCTCACATTATACAGAACGCGGTGTCGCGGTCTCGCTGCGCGCCTCTCCTCACATTATACAGAACGCGGTGTCGCTGTGTGCCTCTCCTCACATTATACAGAACGCGGTCTCGCTGCGTGCCTCTCCTCACATTATACAGAACGCGGTGTCGCGGTCTCGCTGCGTGCCTCCCCTCACATTATACAGAACGCGGTGTCGCGGTCTCGCTGCGCGCCTCTCCTCACATTATACAGAACGCGGTGTCGCGGTCTCGCTGCGTGCCTCCCCTCACATTATACAGAACGCGGTGTCGCGGTCTCGCTGCGCGCCTCCCCTCACATTATACAGAACGCGGTGTCGCGGTCTCGCTGCGTGCCTCCCCTCACATTATACAGAACGCGGTGTCGCGGTCTCGCTGCGTGCCTCCCCTCACATTATACAGAACGCGGTGTCGCGGTCTCGCTGCGTGCCTCCCCTCACATTATACAGAACGCGGTGTCGCGGTCTCGCTGCGTGCCTCCCCTCACATTATACAGAACGCGGTGTCGCGGTCTCGCTGCGCGCCTCTCCTCACATTATACAGAACGCGGTGTCGCGGTCTCGCTGCGCGCCTCTCCTCACATTATACAGAACGCGGTGTCGCGGTCTCGCTGCGTGCCTCTCCTCACATTATACAGAACGCGGTGTCGCGGTCTCGCTGCGCGCCTCTCCTCACATTATACAGAACGCGGTGTCGCGGTCTCGCTGCCTCTCCTCACATTATACAGAACGCGGTGTCGCGGTCTCGCTGCGTGCCTCTCCTCACATTATACAGAACGCGGTGTCGCGGTCTCGCTGCGCGCCTCCCCTCACATTATACAGAACGCGGTGTCGCGGTCTCGCTGCGTGCCTCTCCTCACATTATACAGAACGCGGTGTCGCGGTCTCGCTGCGCGCCTCCCCTCACATTATACAGAACGCGGTGTCGCGGTCTCGCTGCGTGCCTCTCCTCACATTATACAGAACGCGGTGTCGCGGTCTCGCTGCGTGCCTCTCCTCACATTATACAGAACGCGGTGTCGCGGTCTCGCTGCGTGCGTCCCCTCACATTATACAGAACGCGGTGTCGCGGTCTCGCTGCGTGCCTCCCCTCACATTATACAGAACGCGGTGTCGCGGTCTCGCTGCGTGCCTCCCCTCACATTATACAGAACGCGGTGTCGCGGTCTCGCTGCGTGCCTCTCCTCACATTATACAGAACGCGGTGTCGCGGTCTCGCTGCGCGCCTCCCCTCACATTATACAGAACGCGGTGTCGCGGTCTCGCTGCGTGCCTCTCCTCACATTATACAGAACGCGGTGTCGCGGTCTCGCTGCGCGCCTCTCCTCACATTATACAGAACGCGGTGTCGCGGTCTCGCTGCGTGCCTCCCCTCACATTATACAGAACGCGGTGTCGCGGTCTCGCTGCGCGCCTCTCCTCACATTATACAGAACGCGGTGTCGCGGTCTCGCTGCGTGCCTCCCCTCACATTATACAGAACGCGGTGTCGCGGTCTCGCTGCGTGCCTCTCCTCACATTATACAGAACGCGGTGTCGCGGTCTCGCTGCGTGCCTCTCCTCACATTATACAGAACGCGGTGTCGCGGTCTCGCTGCGCGCCTCTCCTCACGTTATACAGAACGCGGTGTCGCGGTCTTGCTGCGCGCCTCTCCTCACATTATACAGAACGCGGTGTCGCGGTCTCGCTGCGCGCCTCTCACGTTATACAGAACGCGGTCTCGCTGCGCGCCTCCCCTCACATTATACAGAACGCGGTGTCGCGGTCTCGCTGCGCGCCTCTCCTCACATTATACAGAACGCGGTGTCGCGGTCTCGCTGCGCGCCTCTCACGTTATACAGAACGCGGTCTCGCTGCGTGCCTCCCCTCACATTATACAGAACGCGGTGTCGCGGTCTCGCTGCGCGCCTCTCCTCACATTATACAGAACGCGGTGTCGCGGTCTCGCTGCGTGCCTCTCCTCACATTATACAGAACGCGGTGTCGCGGTCTCGCTGCGCGCCTCTCACATTATACAGAACGCGGTGTCGCGGTCTCGCTGCGCGCCTCTCCTCACATTATACAGAACGCGGTGTCGCGGTCTCGCTGCGCGCCTCTCCTCACATTATACAGAACGCGGTGTCGCGGTCTCGCTGCGTGCCTCTCCTCACATTATACAGAACGCGGTGTCGCGGTCTCGCTGCGTGTCTCTCCTCACGTTATACAGAACGCGGTGTCGCGGTCTCGCTGCGTGCCTCCCCTCACATTATACAGAACGCGGTGTCGCTGTGTCGCTGCGCGCCTCTCCTCACATTATACAGAACGCGGTGTCGCGGTCTCGCTGCTCGCCTCTCCTCACATTATACAGAACGCGGTGTCGCGGTCTCGCTGCGCGCCTCTCACATTATACAGAACGCGGTGTCGCGGTTTCGCTGCGTGCCTCTCCTCACATTATACAGAACGCGGTGTCGCGGTCTCGCTGCGTGTCTCTCCTCACATTATACAGAACGCGGTGTCGCGGTCTCGCTGCGCGCCTCTCCTCACATTATACAGAACGCGGTGTCGCGGTCTCGCTGCGCGCCTCTCCTCACATTATACAGAACGCGGTGTCGCGGTCTCGCTGCCTCTCCTCACATTATACAGAACGCGGTGTCGCGGTCTCGCTGCGCGCCTCTCCTCACATTATACAGAACGCGGTGTCGCGGTCTCACTGCGCGCCTCCCCTCACATTATACAGAACGCGGTGTCGCGGTCTCGCTGCGCGCCTCCCCTCACATTATACAGAGCGCGGTGTCGCGGTCTCGCTGCGTGCCTCTCCTCACATTATACAGAACGCGGTGTCGCGGTCTCGCTGCGCGCCTCTCCTCACATTATACAGAACGCGGTGTCGCTGTGTCGCTGCGCGCCTCTCCTCACATTATACAGAACGCGGTGTCGCGGTCTCGCTGCGCGCCTCTCCTCACATTATACAGAACGCGGTGTCGCGGTCTCGCTGCGCGCCTCTCACATTATACAGAACGCGGTGTCGCGGTTTCGCTGCGTGCCTCTCCTCACATTATACAGAACGCGGTGTCGCGGTCTCGCTGCGCGCCTCTCCTCACATTATACAGAACGCGGTGTCGCGGTCTCGCTGCGCGCCTCTCCTCACATTATACAGAACGCGGTGTCGCGGTCTCGCTGCGCGTCTCTCCTCACATTATACAGAACGCGGTGTCGCGGTCTCGCTGCGTGCCTCCCCTCACATTATACAGAACGCGGTGTCGCGGTCTCGCTGCGCGCCTCTCACGTTATACAGAACGCGGTGTCGCGGTCTCGCTGCGCGCCTCTCCTCACATTATACAGAACGCGGTGTCGCGGTCTCGCTGCGTGCCTCCCCTCACATTATACAGAGCGCGGTGTCGCGGTCTCGCTGCGTGCCTCTCCTCACATTATACAGAACGCGGTGTCGCGGTCTCGCTGCGCGCCTCCCCTCACATTATACAGAACGCGGTGTCGCGGTCTCGCTGCGTGCCTCCCCTCACATTATACAGAACGCGGTGTCGCGGTCTCGCTGCGTGCCTCTCCTCACATTATACAGAACGCGGTGTCGCGGTCTCGCTGCCTCTCCTCACATTATACAGAACGCGGTGTCGCGGTCTCGCTGCGCGCCTCTCCTCACATTATACAGAACGCGGTGTCGCGGTCTCGCTGCGTGTCTCCCCTCACATTATACAGAACGCGGTGTCGCGGTCTCGCTGCGTGCCTCTCACATTATACAGAACGCGGTGTCGCGGTCTCGCTGCGTGTCTCCCCTCACATTATACAGAACGCGGTGTCGCGGTCTCGCTGCGCGCCTCTCCTCACATTATACAGAACGCGGTGTCGCGGTCTCGCTGCGTGCCTCTCCTCACATTATACAGAACGCGGTGTCGCGGTCTCGCTGCGCGCCTCTCACATTATACAGAACGCGGTGTCGCGGTCTCGCTGCGTGCCTCCCCTCACATTATACAGAACGCGGTGTCGCGGTCTCGCTGCGTGCCTCTCCTCACATTATACAGAACGCGGTGTCGCGGTCTCGCTGCGCGCCTCCCCTCACATTATACAGAACGTGGTGTCGCGGTCTCGCTGCGTGCCTCTCCTCACGTTATACAGAACGCGGTGTCGCGGTCTCGCTGCGTGCCTCCCCTCACATTATACAGAACGCGGTGTCGCGGTCTCGCTGCGTGCCTCCCCTCACATTATACAGAACGCGGTGTCGCGGTGTCGCTGCGTGCCTCTCCTCACATTATACAGAACGCGGTGTCGCGGTCTCGCTGCGCGCCTCTCCTCACATTATACAGAACGCGGTGTCGCGGTCTCGCTGCGTGCCTCCCCTCACATTATACAGAACGCGGTGTCGCGGTCTCGCTGCGTGCCTCTCCTCACGTTATACAGAACGCGGTGTCGCGGTCTCGCTGCGTGCCTCTCCTCACGTTATACAGAACGCGGTGTCGCGGTCTCGCTGCGTGCCTCTCCTCACATTATACAGAACGCGGTCTCGCTGCGCGCCTCTCCTCACGTTATACAGAACGCGGTGTCGCGGTCTTGCTGCGTGCCTCTCCTCACATTATACAGAACGCGGTGTCGCGGTCTCGCTGCGCGCCTCTCCTCACGTTATACAGAACGCGGTGTCGCGGTCTCGCTGCGTGCCTCTCCTCATGATATACAGAACGCGGTGTCGCGGTCTCGCTGCGCGCCTCTCCTCACATTATACAGAACGCGGTGTCGCGGTCTCGCTGCGTGCCTCCCCTCACATTATACAGAACGCGGTGTCGCGGTCTCGCTGCGTGCCTCCCCTCACGTTATACAGAACGCGGTGTCGCGGTCTCGCTGCGTGCCTCTCCTCACATTATACAGAACGCGGTGTCGCGGTCTCGCTGCGTGTCTCCCCTCACATTATACAGAACGCGGTGTCGCGGTCTCGCTGCGCGCCTCCCCTCACATTATACAGAACGCGGTGTCGCGGTCTCGCTGCGTGCCTCTCCTCACATTATACAGAACGCGGTGTCGCGGTCTCGCTGCGCGTCTCTCCTCACATTATACAGAACGCGGTGTCGCGGTCTCGCTGCGCGCCTCCCCTCACATTATACAGAACGCGGTGTCGCGGTCTCGCTGCGCGCCTCTCCTCACGTTATACAGAACGCGGTGTCGCGGTCTCGCTGCGCGCCTCCCCTCACATTATACAGAACGCGGTGTCGCGGTCTCGCTGCGCGCCTCCCCTCACATTATACAGAACGCGGTGTCGCGGTCTCGCTGCGTGCCTCTCCTCACATTATATAGAACGCGGTGTCGCGGTCTCGCTGCGTGTCTCTCCTCACATTATACAGAACGCGGTGTCGCGGTCTCGCTGCGTGCCTCTCCTCACATTATACAGAACGCGGTGTCGCGGTCTCGCTGCGTGCCTCCCCTCACATTATACAGAACGCGGTGTCGCGGTCTCGCTGCGTGCCTCTCCTCACATTATACAGAACGCGGTGTCGCGGTCTCGCTGCGTGCCTCCCCTCACATTATACAGAACGCGGTGTCGCGGTCTCGCTGCGTGCCTCTCCTCACATCATACAGAACGCGGTGTCGCGGTCTCGCTGCGCGCCTCCCCTCACATCATACAGAACGCGGTGTCGCGGTCTCGCTGCGTGCCTCTCCTCACATTATACAGAACGCGGTGTCGCGGTCTCGCTGCGTGCCTCTCCTCACATTATACAGAACGCGGTGTCGCGGTCTCGCTGCGTGCCTCTCCTCACATTATACAGAACGCGGTGTCGCGGTCTCGCTGCGTGCCTCTCCTCACATTATACAGAACGCGGTCTCGCTGCGTGCCTCCCCTCACATTATACAGAACGCGGTGTCGCGGTCTCGCTGCGTGCCTCCCCTCACATTATACAGAACGCGGTGTCGCGGTCTCGCTGCGCGCCTCTCCTCACATTATACAGAACGCGGTGTCGCGGTCTCGCTGCGCGCCTCTCCTCACATTATACAGAACGCGGTGTCGCGGTCTCGCTGCGTGTCTCCTCACATTATACAGAACGCGGTGTCGCGGTCTCGCTGCGTGCCTCTCCTCACATTATACAGAACGCGGTGTCGCGGTCTCGCTGCGCGCCTCTCCTCACATTATACAGAACGCGGTGTCGCGGTCTCGCTGCCTCTCCTCACATTATACAGAACGCGGTGTCGCGGTCTCGCTGCGTGCCTCTCCTCACATTATACAGAACGCGGTGTCGCGGTCTCGCTGCGCGCCTCCCCTCACATTATACAGAACGCGGTGTCGCGGTCTCGCTGCGTGTCCCCTCACATTATACAGAACGCGGTGTCGCGGTCTCGCTGCGTGTCTCCCCTCACATTATACAGAACGCGGTGTCGCGGTCTCGCTGCGTGCCTCTCCTCACATTATACAGAACGCGGTGTCGCGGTCTCGCTGCGTGCCTCTCCTCACATTATACAGAACGCGGTGTCGCGGTCTCGCTGCGTGCCTCTCCTCACATTATACAGAACGCGGTGTCGCGGTCTCGCTGCGCGCCTCTCCTCACATTATACAGAACGCGGTGTCGCGGTCTCGCTGCGTGTCTCCCCTCACATTATACAGAACGCGGTGTCGCGGTCTCGCTGCCTCCCCTCACATTATACAGAACGCGGTGTCGCGGTCTCGCTGCGTGCCTCTCCTCACATTATACAGAACGCGGTGTCGCGGTCTCGCTGCGCGCCTCCCCTCACGTTATACAGAACGCGGTGTCGCGGTCTCGCTGCGTGCCTCCCCTCACATTATACAGAACGCGGTGTCGCGGTCTCGCTGCGTGCCTCTCCTCACATTATACAGAACGCGGTGTCGCGGTCTCGCTGCGTGCCTCCCCTCACATTATACAGAACGCGGTGTCGCGGTCTCGCTGCGCGCCTCCCCTCACATTATACAGAACGCGGTGTCGCGGTCTCGCTGCGTGTCTCTCCTCACATTATACAGAACGCGGTGTCGCGGTCTCGCTGCGCGCCTCTCCTCACATTATACAGAACGCGGTGTCGCGGTCTCGCTGCGTGCCTCTCCTCACATTATACAGAACGCGGTGTCGCGGTCTCGCTGCGCGCCTCCCCTCACATTATACAGAACGCGGTGTCGCGGTCTCGCTGCGTGCCTCCCCTCACATTATACAGAACGCGGTGTCGCGGTCTCGCTGCGCGCCTCTCCTCACATTATACAGAACGCGGTGTCGCGGTCTCGCTGCGCGCCTCTCCTCACATTATACAGAACGCGGTGTCGCGGTCTCGCTGCGTGCCTCCCCTCACATTATACAGAACGCGGTGTCGCGGTCTCGCTGCGCGCCTCTCCTCACATTATACAGAACGCGGTGTCGCGGTCTCGCTGCGTGCCTCTCCTCACATTATACAGAACGCGGTGTCGCGGTCTCGCTGCGTGTCTCCCCTCACATTATACAGAACGCGGTGTCGCGGTCTTGCTGCGCGCCTCTCCTCACATTATACAGAACGCGGTGTCGCGGTCTCGCTGCGCGCCTCTCACGTTATACAGAACGCGGTCTCGCTGCGCGCCTCCCCTCACATTATACAGAACGCGGTGTCGCGGTCTCGCTGCGCGCCTCTCCTCACATTATACAGAACGCGGTGTCGCGGTCTCGCTGCGCGCCTCTCACGTTATACAGAACGCGGTCTCGCTGCGTGCCTCCCCTCACATTATACAGAACGCGGTGTCGCGGTCTCGCTGCGCGCCTCTCCTCACATTATACAGAACGCGGTGTCGCGGTCTCGCTGCGTGCCTCTCCTCACATTATACAGAACGCGGTGTCGCGGTCTCGCTGCGCGCCTCTCACATTATACAGAACGCGGTATCGCGGTCTCGCTGCGCGCCTCTCCTCACATTATACAGAACGCGGTGTCGCGGTCTCGCTGCGTGCCTCCCCTCACATTATACAGAACGCGGTGTCGCTGTGTCGCTGCGCGCCTCTCCTCACATTATACAGAACGCGGTGTCGCGGTCTCGCTGCTCGCCTCTCCTCACATTATACAGAACGCGGTGTCGCGGTCTCGCTGCGCGCCTCTCACATTATACAGAACGCGGTGTCGCGGTTTCGCTGCGTGCCTCTCCTCACATTATACAGAACGCGGTGTCGCGGTCTCGCTGCGTGTCTCTCCTCACATTATACAGAACGCGGTGTCGCGGTCTCGCTGCGCGCCTCTCCTCACATTATACAGAACGCGGTGTCGCGGTCTCGCTGCGCGCCTCTCCTCACATTATACAGAACGCGGTGTCGCGGTCTCGCTGCCTCTCCTCACATTATACAGAACGCGGTGTCGCGGTCTCGCTGCGCGCCTCTCCTCACATTATACAGAACGCGGTGTCGCGGTCTCACTGCGCGCCTCCCCTCACATTATACAGAACGCGGTGTCGCGGTCTCGCTGCGCGCCTCCCCTCACATTATACAGAGCGCGGTGTCGCGGTCTCGCTGCGTGCCTCTCCTCACATTATACAGAACGCGGTGTCGCGGTCTCGCTGCGCGCCTCTCCTCACATTATACAGAACGCGGTGTCGCTGTGTCGCTGCGCGCCTCTCCTCACATTATACAGAACGCGGTGTCGCGGTCTCGCTGCGCGCCTCTCACATTATACAGAACGCGGTGTCGCGGTTTCGCTGCGTGCCTCTCCTCACATTATACAGAACGCGGTGTCGCGGTCTCGCTGCGCGCCTCTCCTCACATTATACAGAACGCGGTGTCGCGGTCTCGCTGCGCGCCTCTCCTCACATTATACAGAACGCGGTGTCGCGGTCTCGCTGCGCGTCTCTCCTCACATTATACAGAACGCGGTGTCGCGGTCTCGCTGCGTGCCTCCCCTCACATTATACAGAACGCGGTGTCGCGGTCTCGCTGCGCGCCTCTCACGTTATACAGAACGCGGTGTCGCGGTCTCGCTGCGCGCCTCTCCTCACATTATACAGAACGCGGTGTCGCGGTCTCGCTGCGTGCCTCCCCTCACATTATACAGAGCGCGGTGTCGCGGTCTCGCTGCGTGCCTCTCCTCACATTATACAGAACGCGGTGTCGCGGTCTCGCTGCGCGCCTCCCCTCACATTATACAGAACGCGGTGTCGCGGTCTCGCTGCGTGCCTCTCCTCACATTATACAGAACGCGGTGTCGCGGTCTCGCTGCCTCTCCTCACATTATACAGAACGCGGTGTCGCGGTCTCGCTGCGCGCCTCTCCTCACATTATACAGAACGCGGTGTCGCGGTCTCGCTGCGTGTCTCCCCTCACATTATACAGAACGCGGTGTCGCGGTCTCGCTGCGTGCCTCTCCTCACATTATACAGAACGCGGTGTCGCGGTCTCGCTGCGCGCCTCTCACATTATACAGAACGCGGTGTCGCGGTCTCGCTGCGTGCCTCCCCTCACATTATACAGAACGCGGTGTCGCGGTCTCGCTGCGTGCCTCTCCTCACATTATACAGAACGCGGTGTCGCGGTCTCGCTGCGCGCCTCCCCTCACATTATACAGAACGTGGTGTCGCGGTCTCGCTGCGTGCCTCTCCTCACGTTATACAGAACGCGGTGTCGCGGTCTCGCTGCGTGCCTCCCCTCACATTATACAGAACGCGGTGTCGCGGTCTCGCTGCGTGTCTCCCCTCACATAATACAGAACGCGGTGTCGCGGTCTCGCTGCGCGCCTCTCCTCACATTATACAGAACGCGGTGTCGCGGTCTCGCTGCGCGCCTCTCCTCACATTATACAGAACGCGGTGTCGCGGTCTCGCTGCGTGCCTCTCCTCACATTATACAGAACGCGGTGTCGCGGTCTCGCTGCGTGCCTCCCCTCACATTATACAGAACGCGGTGTCGCGGTGTCGCTGCGTGCCTCTCCTCACATTATACAGAACGCGGTGTCGCGGTCTCGCTGCGCGCCTCTCCTCACATTATACAGAACGCGGTGTCGCGGTCTCGCTGCGTGCCTCCCCTCACATTATACAGAACGCGGTGTCGCGGTCTCGCTGCGTGCCTCTCCTCACGTTATACAGAACGCGGTGTCGCGGTCTCGCTGCGTGCCTCCCCTCACATTATACAGAACGCGGTGTCGCGGTCTCGCTGCGTGTCTCTCCTCACATTATACAGAACGCGGTGTCGCGGTCTCGCTGCGCGCCTCTCCTCACATTATACAGAACGCGGTGTCGCGGTCTCGCTGCGTGCCTCCCCTCACATTATACAGAACGCGGTGTCGCGGTCTCGCTGCGTGCCTCTCCTCACATTATACAGAACGCGGTGTCGCGGTCTCGCTACGCGCCTCTCCTCATGATATACAGAACGCGGTGTCGCGGTCTCGCTGCGCGCCTCTCCTCACATTATACAGAACGCGGTGTCGCGGTCTCGCTGCGTGCCTCCCCTCACATTATACAGAACGCGGTGTCGCGGTCTCGCTGCGTGCCTCCCCTCACATTATACAGAACGCGGTGTCGCGGTCTCGCTGCGTGCCTCCCCTCACATTATACAGAACGCGGTGTCGCGGTCTCGCTGCGTGCCTCTCCTCACATTATACAGAACGCGGTGTCGCGGTCTCGCTGCGTGCCTCCCCTCACATTATACAGAACGCGGTGTCGCGGTCTCGCTGCGTGCCTCTCCTCACATCATACAGAACGCGGTGTCGCGGTCTCGCTGCGCGCCTCCCCTCACATTATACAGAACGCGGTGTCGCGGTCTCGCTGCGTGCCTCTCCTCACATTATACAGAACGCGGTGTCGCGGTCTCGCTGCGTGCCTCCCCTCACATTATACAGAACGCGGTGTCGCGGTCTCGCTGCGTGTCTCTCCTCACATTATACAGAACGCGGTGTCGCGGTCTCGCTGCGTGCCTCTCCTCACTTTATACAGAACGCGGTGTCGCGGTCTCGCTGCGCGCCTCTCCTCACGTTATACAGAACGCGGTGTCGCGGTCTCGCTGCGTGCCTCCCCTCACATTATACAGAACGCGGTGTCGCGGTCTCGCTGCGTGCCTCTCCTCACATTATACAGAACGCGGTGTCGCGGTCTCGCTGCGTGCCTCTCCTCACATTATACAGAACGCGGTGTCGCGGTCTCGCTGCGCGCCTCTCCTCACATTATACAGAACGCGGTGTCGCGGTCTCGCTGCGTGCCTCTCCTCACATTATACAGAACGCGGTGTCGCGGTCTCGCTGCGTGCCTCCCTCACATTATACAGAACGCGGTGTCGCGGTCTCGCTGCGCGCCTCTCCTCACATTATACAGAACGCGGTGTCGCGGTCTCGCTGCGCGCCTCTCCTCACATTATACAGAACGCGGTGTCGCGGTCTCGCTGCGTGCCTCCCCTCACATTATACAGAACGCGGTGTCGCGGTCTCGCTGCGTGTCTCCCCTCACATTATACAGAACGCGGTGTCGCGGTCTCGCTGCGCGCCTCCCCTCACATTATACAGAACGCGGTGTCGCGGTCTCGCTGCGTGCCTCCCCTCACATTATACAGAACGCGGTGTCGCGGTCTCGCTGCGCGCCTCTCCTCACATTATACAGAACGCGGTGTCGCGGTCTCGCTGCGCGCCTCCCCTCACATTATACAGAACGCGGTGTCGCGGTCTCGCTGCGCGCCTCTCCTCACATTATACAGAACGCGGTGTCGCGGTCTCGCTGCGCGCCTCTCCTCACATTATACAGAACGCGGTGTCGCGGTCTCGCTGCGCGCCTCCCCTCACATTATACAGAACGCGGTGTCGCGGTCTCGCTGCGTGCCTCCCCTCACGTTATACAGAACGCGGTGTCGCGGTCTCGCTGCGTGCCTCTCCTCACATTATACAGAACGCGGTGTCGCGGTCTCGCTGCGCGCCTCTCCTCACATTATACAGAACGCGGTGTCGCGGTCTCGCTGCGTGCCTCTCCTCACATTATACAGAACGCGGTGTCGCGGTCTCGCTGCGTGCCTCTCCTCACATTATACAGAACGCGGTGTCGCGGTCTCGCTGCGCGCCTCTCCTCACATTATACAGAACGCGGTGTCGCGGTCTCGCTGCCTCCCCTCACATTATACAGAACGCGGTGTCGCGGTCTCGCTGCGTGCCTCTCCTCACATTATACAGAACGCGGTGTCGCGGTCTCGCTGCGTGCCTCCCCTCACATTATACAGAACGCGGTGTCGCGGTCTCGCTGCGTGTCTCTCCTCACATTATACAGAACGCGGTGTCGCGGTCTCGCTGCGCGCCTCTCCTCACATTATACAGAACGCGGTGTCGCGGTCTCGCTGCGTGCCTCCCCTCACATTATACAGAACGCGGTGTCGCGGTCTCGCTGCGCGCCTCTCCTCACATTATACAGAACGCGGTGTCGCGGTCTCGCTGCGCGCCTCTCCTCACATTATACAGAACGCGGTGTCGCGGTCTCGCTGCGTGCCTCTCCTCACGTTATACAGAACGCGGTGTCGCGGTCTCGCTGCGTGCCTCCCCTCACATTATACAGAACGCGGTGTCGCGGTCTCGCTGCGCGCCTCTCCTCACATTATACAGAACGCGGTGTCGCGGTCTCGCTGCGTGCCTCTCCTCACATTATACAGAACGCGGTGTCGCGGTCTCGCTGCGCGCCTCCCCTCACATTATACAGAACGCGGTGTCGCGGTCTCGCTGCGTGCCTCTCCTCACATTATCTCACTGACCAGCAGCTGATATTGGAATATATTTATTACACCGCTCTTATTTCATGTGTACAGTCAATGTGGCGTGAAAATAACTGTGGCGCTGGCTCCCCCAGGTCTCTCTCCTCCTCTGTTATCCTCATGTCGCAGAGAGACCTCACGTCTCCTGGGTTTTCCCCTCCCACCTCTTCCTGCGCAGTAGACACTGTGCTCTCCTTTGCCTGCGGTGGGATGCTGGCGTTGGGGAGCCCTTCTCCACTCTCTTGCTCTGTCGTGTCTGCTCCCCTCGTTGCTTCCCAGGCTTTGTCTGAATAACTGAAGTCTGTTGCTTTTTCCATCTTCTGTTCTGCATCCATTATTTCCAGGTACAGTTTCTCATTCCATAAGTGGTACCAGGGTTTAGTCTGTGACAGTTCATAAGCTGCTGTGTCTCCTCCTTTCTGTCTCAGACAGTTCCTTATTCTCTGGGACTGCTCCCTCTGCCTCTGTCCTTGTGTCCTCTGGAAGATGCTGTTTGATTCAATGACACACAGGGGCAGGAGCAGCACATTCATGATCATTTTCTGCTTGAGGTGCAGCTGGAGCTGGCTTTTCTGATTCTGCGAGTGAACAAAGACACTGGCTTTGACCAGTGACTCCAGGTGTATATGCTCAGTGCACCCAAAGGCTTGTGGCTGCAGCGTTAGCTTGCTCGGTGTACTGTACAGCTCCCTCACTAGCCCACAAGGCTCTGAATGTTGATTTAGTCTTTGATGAAGTAAGTTCCCAAGACATTCCTCTAAATGACGGTTTTCTTGTTTGCCCTCTGGTGTGCCCCTGGAATGGGGACGGGGGCTGGCGTTACGTTCTATTGTACACGCTGATAAAGGACACCCATCGGCAGAGTGTATATTCTTCTGAAATGCCAACTTCATGAATTTCACTTCCAGTGTTTGGATGATTTTACTCTTGTTCCAGGTGGATATCTCCAGGATGGATTCTTTGATGTGCTGTTGTATTGCTACGATGGATGCACCCACCTCCGCTTTCCTGGAGTGCCACAAGTGTTTGCACTTCTGGGCAGTCTTCATTAATCTCCTGGATTCCTGGATTGTAAAGGGCATGTCAGCGTGACCCACAACTGCTTTTTGGCTCAGGCGGATTTCGAGGGTGGAGCACAGCTGTAAGAGGCTCTGCGTTTTTTTGCACCTCGGTATCACAATCTTTGAAAACTTGTCAACAACCATCTTTGTGCTTTCTTGGGTTTGGGGTGTACCTGTGGGAGTCTTTCCCAATCTTTCTGATCTGTTCAAAGATGGGGGTAAGTTATTATTTTTAGACTGTACCAACCTCTTTTTAAGGTGAAGATCCAAAGTCACGCCGACTTCCTTTTTGTTAATGAATTCTGGGGATGAATGCTTGCATTGGGGGTACAGGATGTCTCTCGTCACTACGAGGGACTCATCCGAGTGGGGTGTGACTTGCAGGGCTCTCCCCCCTTTCTCCAGGGTTTCTCTCTCAGTGGTCCTGGGTAACAGGGCAGAGTTTTTTCTAATGGTGAAGGATGGTGTATTGGACTTCCAGGTCATAAAGCAATACTTCTGCAATGTGCTGCTTTCATTGCTCAGCTGCGGAGAATTCATATGTACTGGTTTTGGAGAGGATAGTCGATTCTGCTCTGAAAGATGCTCCTGCGGGATGCTGCTCGTCCCTACTCCCGGTGAGCTACATCTGAGACCCGGCTGATCCACGTGGAGCTTTGTGTGTTGCTGCGGGGAACCAAGATATGAAGGGTTCGAAGCTGCTGGAGGGAAAACCCTGCTTGACTTCTTAAAGCATAGTTTATGCAGTGAGGACCCTCCAGAGGAATGGGACCTGGCTCTGAGAAAAGAGCCTATATTTTCCTTGCCCACCGATGTTGTGGGCATAAACCGCCTCAGGCAGTCCAGGACCTTTTTAGGACGCTTCCACTTCTGTTGAAGTATCAGCTGGTGGATGTGGGTCTCTAATCTTTCCAGTACGTTTTCATTGATGAAAGACACTTTTTCTACAAGGATGATGACTTCTGGTCCTTCATTCTGCCTCGGTCTAACACAGCCCTCTACAGGGACGGACTGCATGAAGGACCTAGCAGATTTCTGGACCAGGGAAGGCAGTCCCCAGTCATGATGAATTCTCTTCTTTTGGATGTGGATTTCCAGATTTTCCATGTCATTGTCCTGCAGGAACAGTATTCTCATTGGACAGAACTCCACTGTAGCTGCCGTGGTTGTAACTTGCAGAGTCACAGCACAGGGTTTTAGCTTCATGATATCCAGAGACTTTGTGTAAAGCATTGGCAGACCCCACAGGAACAAGAAGTGCTTGTGTTTGATGTTCAAATCAATGCCATGTACCATATCATTCTCCATGAAGGGGAGGAACGTGCTTCTCTTTTTGTGTTCCGGCAGTTTGGAAGTGACTTTGGGCAGTGCTGTCTGCTGCGAAGGACAACTTTCCTTCCAAGACTTCTTTACAATGAATGGCAGCCTCGCCAGTCTTATTTCAAGGCATTTCTTAACAACGTGCCCGTCTGCATTGACAAAGGCAGCAGGTATTTCTACTAGTTCTTTGCTGCCATGCCTACAAAGTTCTCTGGAACCAATGTCCTCTTTATATTGCAACTGGGGCCACCCTGGCCTAAGATGTTTCCTCTGGTTGGGATGAGAAGCGCCTTTGTCATGAACCTCATCTACCTTGAAATGTAATGTAGGAGAAAAACTACGCAGGGAGTTCAGGATCATTCGGGGCAGCCCAAATTTCTTCTGCACGATCATTTTCCTGATTAGGAGATCCAGTCTTTCCACAGCATCTCCTCGAATGAAGTGCAGTTTGCTGGTCATACGACCCACCGAAACAGGCGTATCTGACTTAAGAGGAAGTGCGAACCTTGGGACTGGCATCAGAAATATCCGGAGGGACTTCTGGACCTTGGAAGGAAGACCCCACTCGTGCTGAAGCCTCTTCCTCTGGATGTGCCACTCCAGATTCCTCCTGATGTCTGGCTTGAGGAAGAGAAGGTCATTTTCATGGAACTCAATGTCGGCTCCACTTGTCAGTCTCTGGGTGGGCAGAGCCCTCAGTGTTCTGGGGCTCATCACATTCAGGGACTTTATGTAATGAGTGGGCAGAGCCCACAGTGAAACCAGGTATTTCTGTTTGATGTTCAGTTCGATCTGATGGACGGCTCCTTCCTCCATGAATAGAAAGGTTTTTGCTCTCTCCCTGGCGGCCTTTTCACAGCAGATTTTTTGTGGGAGCTGAACTTTCTCTTGTTTGTGGAATCTCCTGATGTTTGTCGGTAAGCCTCTCAGCCTCACTTCCAGACACTTTCTGGTAAAATGCTCATGTAGCAGCTCCTTATCATTGGAGGAAAGTATGCACAGAACATCTTGAGAATGGAATGATTCTTGTTTGTCCTCTAGAACGTGATACCTGACTTCATGCACATCTTGTACACATGGCCTCAGGATGTCTATTGATATGCGCTCATGCTCTTTATCCACAAAGGGCTGTGGAACTCCTATTGGTGCCTGGGTCTGGAACATCTCTAGTGCTGCCAGTACCTTGCTGGGAAGACCAAATTTGTGGCGGAGAGTCCTCTTTCTCACGTCAGTCTCCAGATGCCTTTTAATCTCCTTACCAATGAAGAATATTTCCACTGGTATAATGAGCACCTCAAATTCAGGTTTGACTTTCCTGTTACAATCCACATATTTTTGGGGCAATGATGCAAATGCATTAAGAGCTTTCTGGAGCGCCGCCGGCAGGCCCCACTCATGCTGGAGACTCTTGCGTTTGACATGCCACTCCAGGAGGCTAATAGTTTTTTTAGGCAGGGAGTCATACTGAGTCTCAGTGAACTCAATGAAGATATCACTGGCATGGATTAGTAGTGGAGCAGTGGCAGGATTATGTGTGATCCTTGGTAGTGAAGCCATATACAGAGTGGGAAGCCCCCAGAGGAACATGAAATGTTTATGCTTAATGTTGAGTTGGATATGAACCACTGTGTCCTTTTCCATGAAGAGCAGGAGTGAGTTCCGAGAAAGGTTCTTCATCTGACCCAGTGTAATAACCTTGGGCAAGCACATCTTTTTAGGGGGAGTCACCCGTTTCCAAGACTCTCTAACCAGGATGGGTGGCTCTTCCAGAAATATTTCTAATAATTGTTTTGCTAGATGCTGCTGTAGAAGATTGAGTTCCTCTGGTTTCATTTGCACGAGCGAAGGCTTATCAGAGATTCCTTTCTTCACTTTCACATACGTATGTCCCCCTCTCTGGTGAGGTTCCATGACCTGCGGTGCTTTGGGAAGGAACCTTTTCAAGGCATTCAGTATTTTATGAGGGAGGCCTAGACTGTGCTGCACCTTCCTCTTTCTGATGTGGAATTCTAAATAGTTTATAGTGTTTTGGCTCAGGAAGGTCAGCTCTTCTGTTAGGACAAGCACGGCTATTTCTGACTTCTGACCCTTCTCTGCTTCAGAGGTGGCTGGAAGAGACAACTTGAAGTGCCGTAGTGAATTCTGTACCATGGCCGGCAGCTCCCACTCATGCTGCATCTTCTTCTTTCTCACATGGCGGTCTAGATTCATTCTCCCCTCCTCAGTCAATAATAAGGTTTCACTCCCCATAAACTCTATTGCCGTCCCTGTGGTCTTAACCAGGGGAGACAAAGCTGAAGTTTTATGAGCCATAATTGCCAGAGACTTTGTGTAGAGTGAAGGCAGCCCCCAAAGGCATGTAAGATACTTGTGCCTGATATTAAGCTGGACGTGCTGCACAGCGCATTGCTCTAGAAAAGATACAAACTTGAGCCTGTTCAGGGGAGTTGTGTGAGTGGTGACAAGCTTCGGAAGGTTCTGTCTCTCTTCTGGAAAAGCAATGATTCTAGATGCCTTTGCAAACCAAGGTAGGGCTTTAGTTTGGATCTCGAGACACTTCAACAGCATGTGGTACTGCAGTGTTTCTACATTATCCGTAATACAATAACTACGTCCCACCGCTTGACGCACGAGTTCATGGTCATCAGCACTGTACCATAAATCATTTTGCTCTAATCCTCCAGAAGCTATTACTTTGGTCTGGGTATCACGGTAACCATCTCCTTCCCTATGGGGAGCTGGTGTTCCTTGTCTCATTGGTGGCTTTGGGATGAAACTCTTCAGACACTCCAGAATCCTCTGTGGGAGCCCAAAAGTCTTTTGTACGATTTTCCTTTTCACTTGCATCTCCAGACACTTCCTGGAGTTTTCTTGCAGAAAAGAGGCATCAGTTCTTATGATAACCACATCAATATTTGTCTTTGGGATCTGCATGTATGGGACCTGACATGGAGCTCTGGGTGTGAAGACCCTAAGGCACCTCTTGATTGTTGAAGGAAGTCCCCACTCATGCTGCAGCCTCTTTTTGTTGATGTGCAGTTCAAGATTATGACGGACGTCAGGTTTCAGATGATGTGTCTGGATCTCTGAGAATTGTATGGTAGTCCTGGTTATGTGGCTGTGTGTGAGCACAGCTGTAACTTTGGGTCTCATCATAGCCAAGGACTCCATGTAATGACTGGGCAGAGCCCAATGGAACATGATCTGCTTGTGTCTAATGTTGTTGTGGATGTTGTAAACATTCTCTTTCTCTACAAATGGCAAAAAACGATCTCTCTCTTTCACTTTCCTCTTAGTTTCTTGAATCAGTTTTGGGAGGGTATTCTTCCGCTTCAGATGCATTGCATTCAGGAACTGTTTTACTAAGGAAGGTGTGGTCTCCAGTCTGATTTCAATACACTTCTTGCTAAGGTGCATCTGTAGTTTGCTTTTGGTCTCAGGGTCAAGTTTAATCTTACTCTTCTTGGCTTGTGTTTGTCCTTCTCCTGTAGACATATGGTTATGTCTGAGGGGCACAGCCTCATGTCTGGCATCAGTTACTGCTGGGGCAGGGAAGCACCTCAGTAAGTGAAGAAGCTTTTGTGGGAGTCCAAATCTCCTCTGGACAATATGTTTCCTTATGTGGAATTCCAGTCTCTCCTGGGCAGCCTGGTTTACAAAGGACACATCTCTTATAAGACACACAAACTCCACTGTGGGTTTATAGATCTTATGATATTTGTGGTGTGACGGAGCATATGGGGCGAAGGCTTTAAGGGATTTCTCTAGTAACACTGGCAGTCTCCACTCATGCTGCAGTCTCTTGTGCTTGATGTGCCATTCCAGGCCCTCTCTGAGGGGTTTCTGTAGATAGGCAGTTTCTATTTCATTAGACACTGTCTCTACCCCTCTTCCTGCGTGTGTTGGCAAAGGCAAAGCCTGGATTTGGGGCATAAGCTTAGATAGAGATCCAGTGTACACTGTAGGCAGCCCCCACAGAAACATCAGGCGTTTATGATTTATGTTTTGCTCAAGTGAATTGATGACATTTATCTCTAGAAATGACACACCCCTGCTTCTGCACATTGTAAGTCTGTTATTAGGTAAAGGTGTTTTCGGCAGCAGGTGTTTCTGCACAAGGTAAGCCATTTTCCAAGACAATATAGCTTCAGAAGACAACATTCCTATACCTATTTCCAGACATTTATTACTCAGGTGGAGTTCCAGTGTGACTCTTTTACTTGTATCTAGATGGCTCAGGACCGGTTTGTTTAATGCTCCAGTTGACTTGGGTGAAATGGAATATGCTTGAGCTCTATGCATGTCCTGGGATGTTTCAGCTGTTGGTCTTAATGCAGCAGTAAGAGGAAGACGTTGAAACATACTCAGGGAATCTAATATTCTCTTTGGGAGGCCAATTAAATGCTGTATTCTTCTTCTTTTCACATTTGTCTCAAGAGCTTTTCTTGTATCCTCCTTGAAGAAAGAGACATCCTCTCGAGCAATAACTATGTCTATTTGCTTCTTGGGTCTCACCACAGGTTGGGTGTGCTGAGGAACCTGAGGTAAGAAGGCTTTGAGGGACTTCTGGAGGAGAGCTGGCAAACCCCACTCATGGTGAAGCCTCTTATTATTCACATGTTGCTCCAGCTGCTTCCTCACATCGTCTTTCACAAAAGGAGTCTCTCTCTCTGAACACGCTGGGACTTGCTGAGTGGCTGGGTGACGTGCCAGCCATAAGGAGAAGCTTCTGGGGACAATCTTTACCAGAGAGTGCAGGTACAGTGATGGTAAACCCCATATATACACCAGGTACTTGTGTTTCAGGTTCTGCTCCACGCGGTGGAGGCTGCTTTGTGCCACGAATGACAGTGTCCTCCCTCTCAAGGGCGTCTCTCTCTCACCTACATGAATAAGTTTAGGGAGCGGATTCCTAAGAAGAAGCTTATGTATTTTTATGGATTCGGTTACAAGGGAAGGAAGAGTGCCAAGAAGCACGTCCAGTCTCTTCTTTGATAAATGCATTGATAGTTTATCATGGTCTTTCATCGCTAGTTTTACATGAACTGCTTTACACATTGAGGTTCTTATTTCTTCGCTATCTCGGTACTGGCATACAGCACTGGCTCCCTTTGATGCTATACCTGACGTCATGGGAATCCTCTTCATTTCTGCAACAGTATCTCTGTGTAGATGTTTCCCATGCCCATTAGGTCTGTCTTCACATGGAGAAGGAGGTTGAAATGCCCACAACGACTGTAAAATCCTCTTGGGGTTTCCAAATTTGTGCTGAATTATTCTCTTTTTGACATGAGTATCGAGGCATGTTATAACTCTTTTGCTTAAGAAAACTATTTCCTCTCGAATGATGACTGTCTCCACCTCACCCCTGGCCCTCCACTTTATCGGCCAGTGCATGGGAGGTAAAGGTGTGAGCATTTTCAGAGATTTCTGGAGAAGTCCTGGGACACCCCACTCGTGCTGCAGCCTCTTACTCCTGATGTGCAGCTCCAGTTTGTCTATGTTTTTGGTTTTCATAAAGCAAATTTGCATCTTGGCAAACGCAATGTGTCCACCACTTCTTTTAATGCTTGCGAACACAGGTAAGGCTTTGGGCATCATAATACCCAAGGACTTTGTGTACATTGTGGGCAAACCCCAGCGGTAAAGGATCATCTTGCTTCTAATGGTCCTGTCTAGCTGGTCAGCTGAGGCTTGTTCCATGAAAGATAAGAAGCTCCCTCTTAGCTTCAGGTGTCCTTTGTATGAAGAACACAGTTTGGGTAGGGATAGTTTATTGATGGAAACTGTGACCTGGTGGGATTCCGTAACTGTATGAGGCAGTGCCGCAGTCTTTATTTCAAGAGTTTTTTTTACAAGGTGGGCATGTAACTTCCCGTGGCATTTAACGCTATTTTTGTGCAGAGGATAACTCATGGGGCTAGTACAGCTAAGCTTCTGACGTCCTACAACAAGCATGCCTTCCACTCCTCTATTGTATCCTTTCTCAGCCACAGTACCAATGGGCTCAGTTTGCTTGGTAATGGGTGAAGTCAAATGTTTTCTGTCAGGGGCTGAGGACATGAACATATTAACAGATCTCTGTATAATCCAGGGCAGCCCGAATCTGTGTTGCACTATTCTTTTTCTTAAGGAGCTCTCTAGAAGTAGTGTGGTCTTCTTTTTAAGGAAAAACAATTCTGGCATGATGGTCTTTACGTGCAAAGCCTGGCAGAGGTGAGTCTTGGACACAACAGAATTTGGGACTGATGGTATAAAGATTTGCAGTGAACGTTGCAGCAATGCAGGCAAACCCCACTCATGCTGCAGCCTCTTCCTCTGAACGTGCCAGTCCAGATGTTCTCTAACATGACTCTGTAGGAACCCAGTATTGGCTTCTGCAAACTCAGTGGGGGCTTTGCTCACTTTTCTTGTGGGGATCACTGAAATGCCTTTAGGCATGATGAACCCGATGGAATTTATATACTTCTGTGGAAGTCCCCAGAGAAACAGCAGGTATTTGTGCCTAATGTTTCTATCTAGTATGTCAACAGACCTTGGCTCTAAGAAGTGCAGCCTCTGGCTTCTTTGCCTCACATGTCTTTGACCCATAGGTATCACTTTGGGAAGGGATTTGTTGGTGGTCCTATGCATGGTCATCCAGGAGGTTTTAACCACAGGGGGTAGAGATTCAAGTCTCAGCTGCAGGGATTTCTTGGTGAGATGAATCTCCAGATCATTTCTGCTCTCTAATGGGACTTTGATGGTAGGTACACTGTGCTCTGACATGGTAGATGACATTTTATGGCTTTTCTGGTGGGATCCAGAGTAGTAATTGCCCTGTGTGGCATGGTCTCTCTTGTGGATTTCCAAACCTCTGTAAGGCATCTCTGTGTAGCTTAGAGCAGATGCCTGTGCAGAGGATAAAGAGGAGTGCACAGTGGAGGACTCAGACATTGAGGTGAAGAACCGTCTGCATTTTGAATGGGAGCAGATGGAGTCCTTCTGAGACTTCTTTTGTAGTCGTGATAAGGATGAATAGAGGGAGTCTGTATCAGAGACTCTCGCAGAATACCTTTTTCGAGAGGCGGGCATGGTGGGTATGTATAAGCACAGCCCCTCCTTTAAGTTACGTACCCTGGCCACACTGTGTGAGGATTCTGCCATGGTCGCCAAATTTGACCTTGCCTTGCTGAGATCCGCCGTCCTCTCCCTAAACTCCAACCTGCATGGTTTATCTAAATCATGAGGACAACCACTTTCTTGGGAGACAGTCTTCCTTGTAGTAGCTCTCCTTTGTTGCGGTGTGGAGTTACTGTCTGTCTTTTGGTGGTGATGCATGGATGTGGTGGAAGATTTTGTTGATTGTGAAGATAAGGATAAAGGGGAAGAAATAGACGAGCTTTTGATAACACTATCTTCCTTATTAGTGCTGACGGACCTCTGCCCTTTGGAGCAGGACAGCGGCTCATCTCTCTTCCCCTGCTGGGCTCCATGTGAGCTCGAGTTTTTCCCTTTGTCCGTCCGGACATTGGAGATCTTGAACGATGGGGGCACATTGCTGTGGTAGATGACCTCTTGTTCACAAGGAGGGCAAGAGTCTGACCTTTTCCTTTTCTTTATGTACTTCACAATAACGAGCAAAATGTGGCTGAGGAGTCTCCCGACTCTGTAATAAAGACAAAGCGTATTAATGAAGAGTCCAGGAGTCTACTACTGTACCACAATCACATGGGCAGGGACTCACAGTTACATAGTTACACAGTTACACAGTTACACAGTTACACAGTTACAGTTACATAGTTACACAGTTACACAGTTACACAGTTACACAGTTACACAGTTACAGTTACATAGTTACATGGTAGATGACGTTGAAAAAAGACGTGCGTCTATCAAGTTCAACCTATGCAAAATTTAGACGACAGATTCTTTATCCTATATCTATACTTATTGATCCAGAGGAGGGCAAACACAAAACCCCAGTGTCATATCATCCAATGATATCTCATAAGGGGAAAAATAAATTCCTTCCTGACTCCAAGAATTGGCAATCGGATTAATCCCTGGATCAGCGTCCTTCCCAGGTATACTTATTTGGTATATCCCTGTATACCTTTCCAATCTAAAAAGATGTCCAACCTTTTATGCCGATATCTATTGTATCTGCCATCACAGTCTCCATGGGTAATGAATTCCACATTGTCACTGCCCATTCTGTACAGAACCCTTTCCTTTGTTGCTGATGGAAGATGTCACTTTTCTTATGTAAATAAATCTAATTTAGGTAGCCTCTCCTTATAAGTTAGATTGTCCATCCCCTTTATTAATTTGGTGGCTCTTCTCTGCACTCTCTCTAGTTCCATAATCTTATTTTTAAGGAGTGGTGCCCAAAATTGTACTCCATATTCAAGGTGTGGTCTTACTAATGCTTTGTAAAGGGGCATAATTATGTTTACTTCCCTTCCATCCATTGCCCGTTTAATGCGAGATAAGATCTTGTTTGCCTTTGCAGCTACTGCATGACTTTGGGCACTATTGCTAAGCCTGCTGTCTACAAGATCTCCTAAATCCTTCTCCCTCAAGGATTCCCCCAATTTATCCCCATTTAATTTGTAAGTCGCCTTTTTATTCCTGTTTCCCAAATGCATAACCTTACTTTTATCTGTATTAAACCTCATCTGCCATTTACCTGCCCACGTTTCCAGTCTCTCCAAGTCCTTCTGAAGAGAAATTACATCCTGCTCTGATTCTATTACCTTACACAATTTAGTGTCATCAGCAAAGATGGAGACTTTGCTCTCGATGCCAACCTCAAGGTCATTAATAAACAAGTTAAAAAGCAGGGGTCCCAGTACCGATCCCTGAGGTACTCCACTCACGACTTTAGCCCAACCTGAAAAAGTTCCATTTATGACAACCCTCTGCTGTCTGTCCTTTAACCAGATTTCAATCCAGGTGCATATATTTTTACTGAGTCCAATTTTCTTTATTTTTTACACTAATCTCTTGTGTTGAAACTGTATCAAAAGCCTTTGCAAAATCTAAGTAAACTACATCAACTGCATTACCCTGGTCTAAATTCCTACTTAGCTCCTCAAAGAAAAAAATAAGGTTAGTTTGGCAAGATCTATCCTTCATAAATCCATGCTGACTATTACTAATAATTTTGTTATCCATTAGGTATTCCTGAATATTATCCCGTATTAAACCTTCAAGTAGTTTCCCCACTATTGATGTCAGGCTTACAGGTCTGTAATTCCCCAGTTGTGATCTAGCTCCCTTTTTAAATATAGGCACCACATCTGCTTTACACCAATCTTGTGGTACTGAGCCTGTGGAAATGGAGTCCTTGAATATTAAATATAATGGTTTGGCTATTACTGAGCTTAACTCCTTGAGAACTCTTGGATGTATGCCATCGGGGCCAGGTGCCTTATTTACTTTAATTTTTTCAAGTCGCCTATGAACTTCTTCCTCAGTTAACCAATTGTTCATTAATATGGAGGTTGTGGCTTCCTCCTGCGGCACTACTATTGAACCTGATTCTTCCCTGGTAAACACAGAGGCAAAGAATGTGTTTAATACCTCAGCTTTTCCCTTATCTCCAATAATCTGCTTACCCATCTCACACTGAAAGGGTCCTATATTTTCTTTTCTCATTTTTTTGTTATTAAGATACTTAAAGAACTTTTTAGGGTTGATCTTACTTTCTATTTTATCATTTTCAATTTTTGCTAATCCGTTTTGCACCTTTTGTTCCCTCCCTTATAATTCGGATGTGATGCCTCCGTCCCTTCTGACTTTTTGTTTATTTAGCCCAGCTACTGTATGTTGGGCCGCTGCAGAGCAATGTAAATGTGGATGTGATCAGCACTCTGACCCCGTCCTGCTTGGAACCATATTTAGGTCTTGGTACAATCCTAAAATGATTGAAAGCTGTAGTTTTTCCCCAGGATGCACTCCCTTGGTCCCCCCAAGCTCAAACTCATAATGCCATATTTACTAAGCAGTATACTGCCATAAGACGGCCGCCAGCACTGGAGGAGACTGTGTAACCCATTGGGTTCAGTGAGATGTCTTCCAGCACAGAAAGAGGTCTTCTGGCGGAAGAGTGCTTATTAAATCTGGCCCATCATCGTGCTGAATCATGCTAATTACGAGTGCGGTTTATGACTTGTAGAACAGGACAGGAGTGGGGGGGCTGTTATTATTATTAGTCTCTCTCCGGATGCACTTCACACAGATTACAGGAGATTAACCTTCACAGCGACTTTATGATGTCCACTGGACCTAACAAAGTCTGTCACTGCGGTGGCCGTTGTCAGGTCCAGGTGACATGGTGCTGGTTTCAAAGAAGCATCAAGAATTCTCCTGCCAGAAGCCCACAGGTCAGCTGTTCCCTTTAACATGCAACAATAACATGTGGGGGGTTTCCTAAAATCACTGCCTGATTCTTCTTCATCAGGATCACAGGTATGACTTACACGGGGGGCTGTCCGGTATGTTTCATTGTAATGTGGAAACAATCAAATATTTTAACATTATTACAATAATAAAAATGGGGGGAAAAAAACAAAGACAAAAATGATGACGAATAAAAAATAATGTCCCCCTTCAATGTGGTGCTACTACTGGGTCGTCCCCGAGGCTAAATCAAAGGGGTGAGCTGAGGAAATGGGAGATTTGTTACCCACCCCAGAAGAGATACTCGAGTATACTCCGCTGTATAGTAAATCTCACATATCTGCATAAGCAATTTCAATCAATAATTATTCTGTAATACATTGAGGATTTTATTCTGTATTTCAAAACACTTCAAAAAAAACCAAATAGTCTTTATTTGCAACTGGATTTCCATAAATGTGTAATGTTTTTTCCCATTAATTCATCTAACAGGAATAATGGGCAGCAGCTCATGTGGATAAGGAGATACGGTATGTACTGTATTAAAGATCTCATTACAGACATGGCTGACCGTAGTACAAGGAGCTTTCAAAAGAACTATTCATCCCATGGGCAGTACAAAGGACTCGGGGCCATCCCTTAAGGTTGGAGGAAAGGAGATTTCGCCAGCAACAAAGGAAAGGGTTCTGTACAGTAAGGGCAGTTACAGTGTGGGATTCATTACCCATGGAGACTGTGATGGCAGATACAATAGATTGGTTCAAAAAAAGGTTGGACATCTTTTAAAAAAGGAAAGGTATACAGGGATATACCAAATAAGTATACATGGGAAGGATGTTGATCCAGGGAGTAATCCGGTTGCCAATTCTTGGAGTCAGGAAGGAATTTATTTTTCCCCTTATGAGATATCATTGGATGATATGCCTCTGTGTTTTTTTGTTTGCCTTCCTCTGGAACAAAAAGTAAGTATAGATATAGGATAAAGTATCTGTTGTCTAACTTTAGCATAGGTTGTACTTGATGGACGTATGTCTTTTTTCAACCTCATCTACTATGTAACTATGTAACAACCATGTAACTATGATGGATATTTCACCGAGTACAGCTGTTAGTACCGTTCTGTAATATTATCGTCTCTAATGGACAATGGCTTACGTTGTAACAGTGGTGGTCACCCCGTGACACGCTATTAACCACGGCAGGCGCCAACAATCTCTGGAAGCTGTAAGGCATGAGGAGAGAGTATCAGGAGCCAGGTCCTTAATCAGCTGTGTTATAGACAGAGACGAGAGCGAGTGAGGAGAGTGAAAGAGGGATGGTGGTGGGGGAGAAGAGAGACAGACTGAAGGAGGGAAAGAAAGAGAAGCTAAGTAGAAAGTGTAACAATATGCATCAATGGCTCTACATCTCTACTGACCAGGATACGTATAAACAATGTGTATATAGCTATGTTTTATGTATCGGGCTGGATCAGGGTTGTGATCCGTGTTATGTCAGTAAGTGACACCGCCTTGGTTTTTAGTGTGTGATAGTCACCAGCTCTGAGGGTCTCTTTGCTACTTTTCTTCATGGGACATGTCTGTGCTCCAGCTCTGGGCATCTCTTTGCTCCTCATCTTCACGGGACAGATCTGTGCACCAGCTCTGGGCGTCTCTTTGCTCCTCTTCTTCACGGGACAGATCTGTGCACCAGCTCTGAGCATCTCTTTGCTCCTCTTCTTCACGGGACAGGCCTGTGGGTGAGTAAAGACAGCCTGGTTACCGCAGGACAGGATGTGATGGGATCAGACACAGAAGGTTCCTTAGAGGGGCCTGCCTTGTTCAGCATTTCAGCACTATATTGGTTATTGAGAAGAGGTGATTTATTTCTGCAGGATAAGGGTACAAACTTTTTCCAAACAAGCTTTGCCTTCACATCTTACACGTTCAGAGCATCTTGTACCACTACTTATCTAAACGTACTTTGAGAGCTATTACACTTAGGATTACAAGATGTCCGGATTTTCCTGGACGTATTTTGGGTTATTCAAATTGGTTCAGTCTGGCTTGTGTTTTAAATGTACAGATTTGATGGTGCTACTGTATGTCTGGGCTCGCAGAAAGTATGATACCTTTTATTGAACCAAAACTATTTTACAGTGTACAAGCTTTCTACCCTCACAAGGTCTTTAGGTCTGTCAGTTGTACAGCAAGCCAGGAATTATATACTATTTGTGGTATGAGTGTTTACAGTGGGCATAGGCCATGTAACATAGAAACATATGTTGTTTGTAACTATAGTAGGTGTGGAAATTGTCAAAGAAGGGATAAGGGATTACTGTTATTGTAATGCAATTAAACTACAACATCAGGAGGAGGCAGGAATCAAGAATGTGTGAAGAGTCACAGACCCTTCCACACATTAAAGGACTAAGGATATCTGAAACTCATTATAATGAAGAGACAGAGAGACAGAGAGATCTGCAAAAACCAGAATGCCTCCCTCAAGGAGAGGAGCCAGGAGGGGGGGGAGAGATACAGCAAATGAGGGGAGGAGAGAGATGAGATGATTAGGAGAGGAGGGCGTGTAGTGTGCACGGAGAGGAGGGCGTGTAGTGTGCACGCAGAGGAGGACATGTAGTGTGCACGCAGAGGAGCATACACAGTAAGGCAGGGAGTGCAAAGAGGAGCAAGGAAAACATTCTGAAATATATATATTGTGATGTCTCCGTCACAGCGTAGGATCTTTTGTCCCAGATTAAGGCAGGAAACATAGTATTTCTCTATGTGGGGTTTATTTACAAGGATAAATAATACACTAACAGGCCCACCGTCCCTTTAAGTCAAAACAAAATCATAAAATAAACTCCTACTCCTCTTAGGAGACTAATTACACATTCAGCTTCAACCCTTACTACCTGGATGGACAGCTAAGCTGGTTACCACCCCAAACAGGTACTATTATAGCTGAACACATACAGTCTCTGAACACAGCAATAAAGTGTTTCGCTTATCTGTTACTCCAGGTTTGGAGCAGACTTCTCCACCTAAGCACGGTCTCGTGTCCTTCCTTCCTAGGGGAGCTCGGCCCTACGAGAGCTCAGAGAATCTCTCCTCTGTAAGTCCAATGTTAAGGACATCACATTCCCACTTCAGCACGGTCTCTCGTCCTTCCTTCTTCCTGGGATTAACAACCCAGGCAGTCCCAGCAGGCTCCGTGACCACCTTCCAGTGGGCCTAGGGGGCTTTGCCAGCATCCACAGCTGGGGAGAGCTCTTCTCTATCCCCTTCTCTGGGACAGCAGTCTCTCATTGTGTATAGTCATTTTCTGACTCCATGAGCAATCAGGAGTTCAGCCTGCTCAATTAGCCAGCAGCTGCTGCTGGCTTCTCTAGGGAGATTAACTCTCTGTGTGTTGGAAAGTCCCATAGCTGCCCTACTCCAGTACCTAGAGGACAGTGATGGTACCACAATATATATGCAAAAAATACGTTGCAATCTTCAGGACAGAAATAAAAGTATGGCACTCACAGACGCCTGTGGTTTAAAGGCATATTATGCGTCAAGATACTGCTCCATAATCCAGGCAGGGTGGAGAAGTAGCCGTCCACAGTCTGAGACGCTGGCCGCACTCCAGGGACCTGAACAGGCTGTGCTTCCTCACATTGAAGTCCTCCGGCAACTGGTAGTGTGTTGTTTGGTTCCTCTTCGGCTCTGCGTCTAAACTGGCTTTCCGGCGTTGTGACGTGATACGCAACAGTAATGTCCCTACGCGTTTCATCGTGATGTCGCGACTTCATCAGGGGATATCTATGTATGTGTATCTTTATTTATACAATATAGTGCCGTAATAACACCGCATGTAACATATAAATAACATATAAAGAGAACATTAGGAAAAGCCCGTCTCTACCAGTAATTACTTCCATGCTGTGGAAATCACGAATGTCTCCCCTACTAAATAACCCAAATTTTGCTCCCGGTCTGAAACGTAAAGACTTTACAATTTGGCAACAGCAAGGACTTCTTAGGCTCAAGGACTTAGGAATGGATTGGATCTACTTAAATCTTCCAAAGAGAAATATATTGCAAAGGCAATGAAGACCAAATTACCAATGAATGATCAGACAGTCTTTTCAACTAAATTCAGTCAATCACATAGATCGGTTGAAATTATCATTAAACGGCATTGGGGTATTCTTACCCATGACCCCATATTGGAGGGACATCTCGAGAAGCACCCCTCTGTTATATATAGAAGAGCAGACAGCAACAAGAGTATATTAGCTCCCACGAAACTGTGATCCTCAGTTACACCAGCCTGCAGTTTGAGACCCTCAGGTAACTTTACATGCAAGAGAGGCAGGTGCTTCACTTGCACCTTTCTGTATACGAAGAAGAAGTTTACATCATTCTCCAATGGCGAAACATTCCCTGTCAAAGGATGTATTCATTGTCAAACTGCATAAATGGCTGTGTAACATCAAAGTGTAACATTTAAGTGTGTGGAGTTAATCTTGGAGTTGAAATTGGAGGTGAATACTGAGGAAGATCTGGACTCTGAACAACAACTTTACAACTGTGAGAACTTTACTTTCTAAAAGCTGTGATTCTTTGTACTCTTCCTATCCTCCAATAACTGGGAAGTCTCTCCTCCTGCATCTCACTATGCCCTCCCTATTGCATTTTCTGTTTACTGTTTCCTCACTCCTTGGTGAATGTCCCTGTTCTCTCCAACTACCCCACGCCCCACTGCGCCATTATTTATACACCTCTCTCCCAACAACCCTCAATAAAAAACACCCACACAAATCCTCTATTCATACCCTCTATCTACTACTTCCTGCTGCTGGGGATCTCCCCCAAGCCTGAAGCCAGACATACACACCTGATCTCACCCACGCCTCCCTGCCATCTCTTCCCATGTAAATGGTGTTAACCTTTTCATTTAACACTGACCTACCTTAACTTGCCCCACAAATCAAGCATCCCAGTAGCCGGCACTCATGGCTAATGTGCCACAATCATTTACCACCCATTGTGGCCAAGCACTGCCATCTACAGCACTTATTCCCTCACCTGCTGTCTCTGTAAGTTTCCCCTCAAACCTCTTAGATTGTAAGCTCTTCGGGGCAGGGATTTCCTTTCCCATTGTCTGATTTTGCTGCACTTATTGTATAATTATAATTCCCTGTACTGTATTCTTTGTGAAGCGCTGAGTACACTTTTGGCGCTATATAAATAAAGACATACAATACAATACAACATAGAAGAAATATTCTTACTGGTGTAACAAACCCTTTACTATTGAAGCGTTTTCTCTTATGTCCCAGTCAGAACACTGAGGGTTGAAAATCATGGGACTGGAACTGATCCCTCCATCCATTTTTCTCCCCCTCCTAATCCTGTAGCCGTTGAGGGTCAACTTGAGTACGAGGAATGGCAAATACTGGACTCTCGTAACTCCAGAAGCTTGCTACAATATCTTGTGGACTGGAAGGTGTATGGGCCGGCGGAGATGAGTTGGGTGAATATTCAGGATCTTCATGCTCCAATCCTGGTCCAGCCGTTCCACTGTCGACATCCAGATAAACCGGTGCCTGGTCGCCTCGGAGTTCGACCCTGAAGGGGGGATACTATAAGGGTTCTATCGGTATACCAAGATGGACGACGGACCAGGTCACTATCATACCCCTCCTGCTGGCAGGAAGTCAGACTCTCTCTGGCCCTCAATTGCTCCTGGGCTTTAAATAGTAGACAGTTGCTCCCTGTCTTTGCTCGTGCAAAGTACCCTGTACCTTGTTCCTGCCCAGCCCTGCCATTGATTATGGTTTTGCTTTGCCTGTGTTTAGACTCCTGCTTGTATCTGACTACTCTTGCCAGCCGTCTGCCTCCACCCCAGAACAGGACCTGACTACCCCTGCATCCCAGGCCTCAGATCCCAGGCCAAGGTCGGTGTATAACTCCCTACCGCTGCCCTGCGGGTCTGTATCCTGGTTGCAGTCAGCAACGTTGCACTTCCAAAAATACATAAGCCAGGAAGACACACCATGATATATGGAATTAATACCCTGATAGAGGGAATCTCAGGAATGATAGAAACCATCTTAAAACCACAAGTGACAAAAAGATATACCGTAGCTACAGCCAGGATACCACTTATGTTTTATATGTAATGGGTATTCCCCCACCCAATCGCATATAGTGTGTGTGTGTGCGGGGAACCTAATGTTACCAGGTGTGGTGCAGTATACCTGTCAGGCTCACAGGAGGTCTGAGCCTCTGCTAGTGAGAGCCTGGGGTGAATCCTCTGGAACGATCTTCTAATTACAGCGCCTCCACCTGTGCAGGATTCTAGGAGTGTAGAATGCCCCCTACACAGCACCCACATATATGAACCACATACACCAAGGTATATATAACACAGGTTTACTATATGGGCAGATAAAACACAATACACATCAACAATATGACATCAACCGTATGTAACTTCAGTGTCACCCTGTAATACTACTAAGCACAACTATCCACACACCTCGCAGGGCCTTAACCCCACACAGTATTCCCAAAGTCCTTGTACCCAAAGTCCCAAGAGTCCCACAACCCCACCCACGTGTGGGACAGCGCTGCCCACTAAGATGAAGTGTATAGGTGGTGCACTTGGTGACTTGGATAATACCTGCCCGGTGCTCCTGCTACCGGGTGCGCAGATGAACTTTACTTGGAATCCCTTGCTCCAGGAGATGATCCAAGATGCCTCCGCCTCAACGGTGGGTGGCTCCCGCATGGAGTGATCCACCTTTATAATGTCTCTTATCCTTGCTAACGCAGAGGATGTATAACCTTCACAGCAATTGCCAGGATAGTTACGTTTCCTGGCTGGACCCTCACTTGTCTAGGTTCTACAGGACCCTGTCCCTAGTCTAAGGGGAGTCCCTGTAGTAACCACAAGCTGAGGTGAGTAGGGCCTAGCTGGGGGCTAAGGGGAGACATCTGGCCTAGTGCAGGAGGCTACTTTCCTCCCTGCACAAACACACCCTCCCCTCTCTGTGTCCCAGCTCCTAACTGACAATCCCTGTCTGCACACAACATTGTTGCAACTTTGCAGCATGACAATCTGGCAGCCTTATTGGCTGTCTGGCTGCCTGTGACCAGGGTGAAAGTGCAGTCCCCAGAGGCTGCTGGGAACTGTAGTCCTTGGTGGCTCTCTTTAACATTGGGGCCTGGTGCGCGCTGTGTAATGGCCGCCGCCGCTGCTAACTGCGCATGTGCCAAATAAATACCTCCACTCTGCCAAATAAATACCTCCCCCTGCCAAATAAATACCTCCACTCTGCCAAATAAATACCTCCCCCTGCCAAATAAATACCTCCCCCTGCCAAATAAATACCTCCACCTGCCAAATAAATACCTCCCCCTGCCAAATAAATACCTCCCCCTGCCAAATAAATACCTCCACTCTGCCAAATAAATACCTCCCCCTGCCAAATAAATACCTCCCCCTGCCAAATAAATACCTCCACTCTGCCAAATAAATACCTCCACCCTGCCAAATAAATACCTCCACTCTGCCAAATAAATACCTCCCCCTGCCAAATAAATACCTCCCCCTGCCAAATAAATACCTCCACCTGCCAAATAAATACCTCCCCCTGCCAAATAAATACCTCCCCCTGCCAAATAAATACCTCCACTCTGCCAAATAAATACCTCCCCCTGCCAAATAAATACCTCCACTCTGCCAAATAAATACCTCCCCCTGCCAAATAAATACCTCCCCCTGCCAAATAAATACCTCCCCCTGCCAAATAAACACCTCCCCCTGCCAAATAAATACCCCCCTGCCAAATAAATACCCCCCCCTGCCAAATAAATACCTCCCCCTGCCAAATAAATACCTCCCCCTGCCAAATAAATACCTCTCCCTGCCAAACAAATAAATACCCCTGCCAAATAAATACCTCCCCCTGCCAAATAAATACCCCCCCTGCCAAATAAATACCTCCCCCTGCCAAATAAATACCTCCCCCTGACAAATAAATACCTCCCCCTGCCAAATAAATACCTCCACTCTGCCAAATAAATACCTCCACTCTGCCAAATAAATACCTCCCCCTGCCAAATAAATACCTCCCCCTGCCAAATAAATACCTCCCCTGCCAAATAAATACCTCCCCCTGCCAAATAAATACACCCCCTGCCAAATAAATACCCGCCTGCCAAATAAATACCTCCCCCTGCCAAATAAATACCTCACCCTGCCAAATAAATACCTCCCCCTGCCAAATAAATACCTCCACTCTGCCAAATAAATACCTCCCCCTGCCAAATAAATACCTCCCCTGCCAAATAAATACCTCCCCCTGCCAAATAAATACCTCCACTCTGCCAAATAAATACCTCCCCCTGCCAAATAAATACCTCCCTCTGCCAAATAAATACCTCACCCTGCCAAATAAATACCTCCCCCTGCCAAATAAATACCTCCACTCTGCCAAATAAATACCTCCCCCTGCCAAATAAATACCTCCACTCTGCCAAATAAATACCTCCCCCTGCCAAATAAATACCTCCACTCTGCCAAATAAATACCTCCCCCTGCCAAATAAATACCTCCCCCTGCCAAATAAATACCTCACCCTGCCAAATAAATACCTCCCCCTGCCAAATAAATACCTCCACTCTGCCAAATAAATACCTCCCCCTGCCAAATAAATACCTCTCCCTGCCAAACAAATACATCCCCCTGCCAAATAAATACCTCCCCCTGCCAAATAAATACCTCCACTCTGCCAAATAAATACCTCCACTCTGCCAAATAAATACCTCCACTCTGCCAAATAAATACCTCCACTCTGCCAAATAAATACCTCCCCCTGCCAAATAAATACCTCACCCTGCCAAATAAATACCTCCCCCTGCCAAATAAATACCTCCCCCTGCCAAATAAATACCTCCACTCTGCCAAATAAATACCTCCCCCTGCCAAATAAATACCTCCACTCTGCCAAATAAATACCTCTCCCTGCCAAATAAATACCTCCACTCTGCCAAATAAATACCTCCCCCTGCCAAATAAATACCTCCACTCTGCCAAATAAATACCTCTCCCTGCCAAATAAATACCTCCACTCTGCCAAATAAATACCTCCCCCTGCCAAATAAATACCTCCACTCTGCCAAATAAATACCTCTCCCTGCCAAATAAATACCTCCCCCTGCCAAATAAATACCTCCCCCTGCCAAATAAATACCTCCCCCTGCCAAATAAATACCTCCCCCTGCCAAATAAATACCTCCCCCTGCCAAATAAATACCCCCCCCTGCCAAAAAAAATACCTCCCCCTGCCAAATAAATACCTCTCCCTGCCAAATAAATACCTCCCCCTGCCAAATAAATACCTCCCCTGCCAAATAAATACCTCCCCCTACCAAATAAATACCTCCCCTGCCAAATAAATACCTCCCCCTACCAAATAAATACCTCCCCTGCCAAATAAATACCTCCCCCTACTAAATAAATACCTTCCCTGCCAAATAAATACCTCCCCCTGCCAAATAAATACCCCCCCTGCCAAATAAATACCTCCCCCTGCCAAATAAATACCTCCCCCTGCCAAATAAATACCTCCACTCTGCCAAATAAATACCTCCACTCTGCCAAATAAATACCTCCCCCTGCCAAATAAATACCTTCCCCTGCCAAATAAATACCTCCCCCTGCCAAATAAATACCTCCCCCTGCCAAATAAATATCTCCCCCTGCCAAATAAATACCTCCCCCTGCCAAATAAATACCTCCGCTCTGCCAAATAAATACCTCCCCCTGCCAAACACATACCTCCCCCTGCCAAACAAATACCTCCCCCTGCCAAATAAATACCTCCCCCTGCCAAACAAATACCTCCCCCTGCCAAATAAATACCTCCCCCTGCCAAATAAATACCCCCCCTGCCAAATAAATACCTCCCCCTGCCAAATAAATACATCCACTCTGCCAAATAAATACCTCCACCCTGCCAAACAAATACCTCACCCTGCCAAATAAATACCTCCCCCTGCCAAATAAATACATTCACTCTGCCAAATAAATACCTCCCCCTGCCAAATAAATACCTCCACTCTGCCAAATAAATACCTCCCCCTGCCAAATAAATACCTCCCAATGCCAAATAAATACCTCCACCCTGCCAAATAAATACCTCCCCCTGCCAAATAAATACCTCCACTCTGCCAAATAAATACCTCCCCCTGCCAAATAAATACCTCCACTCTGCCAAATAAATACCTCCACCCTGCCAAATAAATACCTCCACTCTGCCAAATAAATACCTCCCCCTGCCAAATAAATACCCCCCCCTGCCAAATAAATACCTCCCCCTGCCAAATAAATACCTCCCCCTGCCAAATAAATACCTCCCCCTGCCAAATAAATACCTCCACTCTGCCAAATAAATACCTCCCCCTGCCAAATAAATACCTCCACTCTGCCAAATAAATACCTCCCCCTGCCAAATAAATACCTCCCCCTGCCAAATAAATACCTCCCCCTGCCAAATAAATACCTCCCCCTGCCAAATAAATACCTCCACTCTGCCAAATAAATACCTCCCCCTGCAAAATAAATACCTCCCCCTGCCAAATAAATACACCCCCCTGCCAAATAAATACCTTCCCCTGCCAAATAAATACCTCCACTCTGCCAAATAAATACCTCTCCCTGCCAAATAAATACCTCCACTCTGCCAAATAAATACCTCCACTCTGTCAAATAAATACCTCCCCCTGCCAAAAAAATACCCCCACCCTGCCAATTAAATATCCCTGCACTGTCAAATAATCCCTTAACTATATTCCCATTTCTGAAAAGTTGCTCCTCGTTAGATGGAAACGCTCAGAGTTTGTGGGGTGGGACCGAGCCTCGGATTTTATACTGAACCCCACTGATTGATAATCACTGGGACCTCAGCTCTCACCCACCTACACCCGATATTAAGAGAGCCCTCCATATAGGGGACCCCTCTTTCCTAATCCTTCTCCGCCTGCTTTTCTCTCCATCCTTCTAGTTACAGAGGAAGAAGTATCTCTCCTCAACCTCCACCACATGCAGCCTCCCATCTCCTCAACCTCCACCACATGCAGCCTCCCATCTCCTCAACCTCCACCACATGCAGCCTCCCATCTCCTCAACCTCCACCATGTGCACCCTCCCATCTCCTCAACCTCCACCACATGCAGCCTCCCATCTCCTCAACCTCCACCACATGCAGCCTCCCATCTCCTCAACCTCCACCACATGCAGCCTCCCATCTCCTCAACCTCCACCATGTGCACCCTCCCATCTCCTCAACCTCCACCACATGCAGCCTCCCATCTCCTCAACCTCCACCACATGCAGCCTCCCATCTCCTCAACCTCCACCATGTGCACCCTCCCATCTCCTCAACCTCCACCACATGCAGCCTCCCATCTCCTCAACCTCCACCACATACAGTCTCCCATCTCCTCAACCTCCACCACATGCAGCCTCTCATCTCCTCAACCTCCACCACATGCAGCCTCCCATCTCCTTAACCTCCACCACATGCAGCCTCCCATCTCCTCAACCCCCACCACATACAGTCTCCCATCTCCTCAAGCCCCACCACATGCAGTCTCCCATCTCCTCAACCTCCACCACATGCAGTCTCCCATCTCCTCAACCTCCACCACATGCAGCCTCCCATCTGCTCAACTTCCACCACATGCAGTCTCCCATCTCCTCAACCTCCACCACGTGCAGCCTCCCATCTCCTCAACCTCCACCACATGCACCCTCCCATCTCCTCAACCTCCACCACATGCAGCCTCCCATCTCCTCAACCCCCACCACATACAGCCTCCCATCTCCTCAACCCCCACCACATGCAGCCTGCCATCTCCTCAACCTCCCCCACGTGCAGCCTCCCATCTCTTCAACCTCCACCACATGCACCCTCCCATCTCCTCAACCTCCACCACATGCAGCCTCCCATCTGCTCAACTTCCACAACATGCAGCCTCCCATCTCCTCAACCTCCACCACATGCAGTCTCCCATCTCCTCAACCTCCACCACATGCAGTCTCCCATCTCCTCAACCTCCACCACGTGCAGCCTCCCATCTCCTCAACCTCCACCACATGCACCCTCCCATCTCCTCAACCTCCACCACATGCATCCTCCCATCTCCTCAACCTCCACCACATGCAGCCTCCCATCTCCTCAACCCCCACCACATGCAGCCTTCCATCTGCTCAACCTCCACCACATGCAGTCTCCCATCACCTCAACCTCCACCACGTGCAGCCTCCCATCTCCTCAACCTCCACCACATGCACCCTCCCATCTCCTCAACCTCCACCACATGCAGCCTCCCATCTCCTCAACCTCCACCACGTGCAGCCTCCCATCTCCTCAACCTCCACCACATGCAGCCTCCCATCTCCTCAACCCCCACCACATGCAGCCTCCCATCTCCTCAACCTCCACCACATGCAGCCTCCCATCTCCTCAACCCCCACCACATGCAGCCTCCCATCTCCTCAACCTCCACCACATGCAGTCTCCCATCTGCTCAACATCCACCACATGCAGCCTCCCATCTCCTCAACCTCCACCACATGCAGCCTCCCATCTCCTCAACCTCCACCACGTGCAGCCTCCCATCTCCTCAACCTCCACCACATGCAGCCTCCCATCTCCTCAACCCCCACCACATGCAGTCTCCCATCTGCTCAACCTCCACCACATGCAGCCTCCCATCTTCTCAACCTCCACCACATGCAGCCTCCCATCTCCTCAACACCCACCACATACAGTCTCCCATCTCCTCAACCTCCACCACATGCAGCCTCCCATCTCCTCAACCTCCACCACATGCAGCCTCCCATCTCCTCAACCTCCACCACATGCAGCCTCCCATCTCCTCAACCTCCACCACATGCAGCCTCCCATCTGCTCAACCTCCACCACATGCAGCTTCCCATCTCCTCAACCTCCACCACATGCAGCCTCCCATTTCCTCAACCCCCACCACATGCAGCCTCCCATCTCCTCAACCTCCACCACATGCAGCCTCCCATCTCTTCAACCTCCACCACATGCAGCCTCCCATCTGCTCAACCTCCACCACATGCAGCTTCCCATCTCCTCAACCTCCACCACATGCAGCCTCCAATTTCCTCAACCCCCACCACATGCAGCCTCCCATCTCCTCAACCTCCACCACGTGCAGCCTCCCATCTCCTCAACCTCCACCACATGCAGCCTCCCATCTCCTCAACCTCCACCACATGCAGCCTCCCATCTGCTCAACCTCCACCACATGCATCCTCCCATCTCCTCAACCCCCACCACATGCAGTCTCCCATCTGCTCAACCTCCACCACATGCAGCCTCCCATCTCCTCAATCTCCACCACATGCAGCCTCCCATCTCCTCAACCTCCACCACATGCAGCCTCCCATCTCCTCAATCTCCACCACATGCAGCCTCCCATCTTCTCAACCTCCACCACATGCAGCCTCCCATCTGCTCAACCTCCACCACATGCAGCCTCCCATCTCCTCAACCTCCACCACATGCAGCCTCCCATCTCCTCAACCTCCACCACATGCAGCCTCCCATCTTCTCAACCTCCACCACATGCAGCCTCCCATCTCCTCAATCTCCACCACATGCAGCCTCCCATCTTCTCAACCTCCACCACATGCAGCCTCCCATCTCCTCAACCTCCACCACATGCAGCCTCCCATCTCCTCAACCTCCACCACATGCAGCCTCCCATCTCCTCAACCTCCACCACATGCATCCTCCCATCTCCTCAACCTCCACCACATGCAGCCTCCCATCTCCTCAACCTCCACCACGTGCAGCCTCCCATCTCCTCAACCTCCACCACGTGCAGCCTCCCATCTCTTCAACACCCACCACATACAGTCTCCCATCTCTTCAACACCCACCACATACAGTCTCCCATCTCCTCAACCCCCACCACATGCAGCCTCCCATCTGCTCAACCTCCACCACATGCAGCCTCCCATCTGCTCAACCTCCACCACATGCAGCCTCCCATCTCCTCAACACCCACCACATGCAGCCTCCCATCTCCTCAACCTCCACCACATGCAGCCTCCCATCTCCTCAACCTCCACCACATGCAGCCTCCCATCTCCTCAACCTCCACCACATGCAGCCTCCCATCTCCTCAACCTCCACCACATGCAGCCTCCCATCTCCTCAACCCCCACCACATGCAGCCTCCCATCTGCTCAACCTCCACCACATGCAGCCTCCCATCTCCTCAACCTCCACCACATGCAGCTTCCCATCTCCTCAACCTCCACCACATGCAGCCTCCCATCTCCTCAACCTCCACCACATGCAGCCTCCCATCTGCTCAACCTCCACCACATGCAGCCTCCCATCTCCTCAACCTCCACCACATGCAGCCTCCCATCTCCTCAACCCCCACCACATGCAAACTCCCATCTCCTCAACCTCCACCACATGCAGCCTCCCATCTCCTCAACCTCCACCACATGCAGCCTCCCATCTCCTCAACCTCCACCACATGCAGCCTCCCATCTCCTCAACCTCCACCACGTGCAGCCTCCCATCTCCTCAACCTCCACCACATGCAGCCTCCCATCTCCTCAACCTCCACCACGTGCAGCCTCCCATCTCCTCAACCTCCACCACATGCAGCCTCCCATCTCCTCAACCTCCACCACATGCAGCCTCCCATCTCCTCAACCTCCACCACATGCAGCCTCCCATCTGCTCAACCTCCACCACATGCAACCTCCACCACATACAGCCTCCCATCTCCTCAACCTCCACCACATGCAGCCTCCCATCTGCTCAACCTCCACCACATGCAACCTCCACCACATACAGTCTCCCATCTCCTCAACCCCCACCACATGCAGCCTCCCATCTCCTCAACCCCCACCACATGCAGCCTCCCATCTCCTCAACCTCCACCACATGCAGCCTCCCATCTCCTCAACCTCCACCACATGCAGCCTCCCATCTCCTCAACCCCCACCACATGCAGCCTCCCATCTCCTCAACCTCCACCACATGCAGCCTCCCATCTCCTCAACCTCCACCACATGCAGCCTCCCATCTCCTCAACCTCCACCACATGCAGCCTCCCATCTCCTCAACCTCCACCACGTGCAGCCTCCCATCTCCTCAACCTCCACCACATGCATCCTCCCATCTCCTCAACCTCCACCACATGCAGCCTCCCATCTCCTCAACCCCCACCACATGCAGCCTCCCATCTGCTCAACCTCCCCCACATGCAGCCTCCCATCTCCTCAACCTCCACCACGTGCAACCTCCCATCTGCTCAACCCCCACCACATGCAGCCTCCCATCTCCTCAACCTCCACCACGTGCACCCTCCCATCTCCTCAACCTCCACCACATGCAGCCTCCCATCTCCTCAACCTCCACCACATGCAGCCTCCCATCTCCTCAACCTCCACCACATGCAGCCTCCCATCTCCTCAACCCCCACCACATGCAGCCTTCCATCTGCTCAACCTCCACCACATGCAGTCTCCCATCTCCTCAACCTCCACCACATGCAGCCTCCCATCTCCTCAATCTCCACCACATGCAGCCTCCCATCTCCTCAACCTCCACCACATGCAGCCTCCCATCTCCTCAACCTCCACCACATGCAGCCTCCCATCTCCTCAACCTCCACCACATGCAGCCTCCCATCTCCTCAACCTCCACCACATGCATCCTCCCATCTGCTCAACCTCCCCCACATGCAGCCTCCCATCTCCTCAACCTCCACCACGTGCAACCTCCCATCTGCTCAACCCCCACCACATGCAGCCTCCCATCTCCTCAACCTCCACCACGTGCACCCTCCCATCTCCTCAACCTCCACCACATGCAGCCTCCCATCTCCTCAACCTCCACCACATGCAGCCTCCCATCTCCTCAACCTCCACCACATGCAGCCTCCCATCTCCTCAACCTCCACCATGTGCACCCTCCCATCTCCTCAACCTCCACCACATGCACCCTCCCATCTCCTCAACCTCCACCACATGCAGCCTCCCATCTCCTCAACCTCCACCACATGCAGCCTCCCATCTCCTCAACCCCCACCACATGCAGCCTCCCATCTCCTCAACCTCCACCACATGCAGCCTCCCATCTCCTCAACCTCCACCACATGCAGCCTCCCATCTCCTCAACCCCCACCACATACAGTCACCCATCTCCTCAACCTCCACCACATACAGCCTCCCATCTCCTCAACCTCCACCACATGCAGCTTCCCATCTCCTCAACCTCCACCACATGCAGCCTCCCATCTCCTCAACCTCCACCACATGCAGCCTCCCATCTCCTCAACCTCCACCACATGCAGCCTCCCATCTCCTCAACATCCACCACGTGCAGCCTCCCATCTCCTCAACCTCCACCACGTGCAGCCTCCCATCTCCTCAACCTCCACCACGTGCAGCCTCCCATCTCCTCAACCTCCACCACGTGCAGCCTCCCATCTCCTCAACCCCCACCACATGCAGCCTCCCATCTCCTCAACCTCCACCACATGCAGCCTCCCATCTCCTCAACCTCCACCACATGCAGCCTCCCATCTCCTCAACCTCCACCACATGCATCCTCCCTTCTCCTCAACCTCCACCACATGCAGCCTCCCATCTCCTCAACCTCCACCACATGCAGCCTCCCATCTCCTCAACCCCCACCACATGCAGCCTCACATCTCCTCAACCCCCACCACATGCAGCCTCCCATCTCCTCAACCTCCACCACATGCAGCCTCCCATCTCCTCAACCTCCACCACATGCATCCTCCCATCTCCTCAACCTCCAACACATGCAGCCTCCCATCTCCTCAACCTCCACCACATGCAGCCTCCCATCTCCTCAACCTCCACCACATGCATCCTCCCATCTCCTCAACCTCCACCACATGCAGCCTCCCATCTCCTCAACCTCCACCACGTGCAGCCTCCCATCTCCTCAACCTCCACCACATGCATCCTCCCATCTCCTCAACCTCCACCACGTGCAGCCTCCCATCTCCTCAACCCCCACCAAGTGCAGCCTGCCATCTCCTCAACCTCCACCACATGCAGCCTCCCATCTCCTCAACCTCCACCACATGCAGCCTCCCATCTCCTCAACCTCCACCACATGCAGCCTCCCATCTCCTCAACCTCCACCACATGCAGTCTCCCATCTGCTCAACCTCCACCACGTGCAGCCTCCCATCTCCTCAACCCCCACCACATGCAGCCTCCCATCTCCTCAACCTCCACCACATGCAGCCTCCCATCTCCTCAACCTCCACCACATGCAGCCTCCCATCTCCTCAACCTCCACTACATGCAGTCTCCCATCTCCTCAACCTCCACCACATACAGCCTCCCATCTCCTCAACCTCCACCACATGCAGCCTCCCATCTCCTCAACCTCCACCACATGCAGCCTCCCATCTCCTCAACCTCCACCACATGCAGCCTCCCATCTGCTCAACCTCCACCACATGCAGCCTCCCATCTCCTCAACCTCCACCACATGCAGCCTCCCATCTCCTCAACCTCCACCACATGCAGTCTCCCATCTCCTCAACCTCCACCACATGCAGCCTCCCATCTCCTCAACCTCCACCACATGCAGCCTCCCATCTCCTCAATCTCCACCACATGCATCCTCCCATCTCCTCAACCTCCACCACATGCAGCCTCCCATCTCCTCAACCTCCACCACATGCAGCCTCCCATCTCCTCAACCTCCACCACGTGCAGCCTCCCATCTCCTCAACCTCCACCACATGCAGCCTCCCATCTCCTCAACCTCCACCACATGCAGTCTCCCATCTCCTCAACCTCCACCACATGCAGCCTCCCATCTCCTCAACCTCCACCACATGCAGCCTCCCATCTCCTCAACCTGTCACGTGTATTACTGCTGTGAAGCGCTAAGTACATTAATGGCGCTATATAAATAAAGACATACAATACAAGAGGGGGTACAGGGAAAGGGATGAGAAGAAGAGGGGAGGGGCTGAGAGGAGGAGGGGAAGAGGGGAGGGGGAGAGAGGAGGAGGGGAAGAGGGGAGGGGGAGAGAGGAGGAGGGGACGAGGGGAGGGGTGAGAGGAGGAGGGGAAGAGGGGAGGGGGAGAGAGGAGGAGGGGAAGAGGGGAGGGGTGAGAGGAGGAGGGGAAGATGGGAATGGGAGAGAGGAGGAGGGGAAGAGGGGAGGGGGAGAGAGGAGGAGGGGAAGAGGGGAGGGGGAGAGAGGAGGGGAAGAGGGGAGGGGGAGAGAGGAGGAGGGGAAGAGGGGAGGGGGAGAGAGGAGGAGGGGAAGAGGGGAGGGGGAGAGAGGAGGAGGGGAAGAGGGGAGGGGGAGAGAGGAGGGGAAGAGGGGAGGGGGAGAGAGGAGGAGGGGAAGAGGGGAGGGGGAGAGAGGAGGAGGGGAAGAGGGGAGGGGGAGAGAGGAGGAGGGGAAGAGGGGAGGGGGAGAGAGGAGGAGGGGAAGAGGGGAGGGGAGGAATGAGTTGGTTTCTTAGAATTCTCGAGCCACGTCGATACTTTCAGCTAGTAACATAATACTGTGTAGCATGGCGTCCCGGCAGTTACTTCTTGTTCTGGGCCTTTCCTCTGTCAGTCCTGTTAGAACAGGCAGTGGAAAGGATAATTCCTGCAAAAGGTCTGTATGTGTATTCAGCCTTGAATATGTAGCCATATTCAAGGGCGGGCCTTGCAACCTGAGGTTTGTCAATCAAAGGGGTGGATATGGGTTGGAACGCCTCCTGCTGTGTGTGGGCCAATCTGTAACCGGCTTTGTATTGTAATGATTCAAAGTTAGAGACACTCCCCTGAGATGTCCACATTGAGACACACCTCCTAAATTAAGTAGTCAGTTAGCCAGTTAGTTAGGAGTCAGTTGAGTCTGTGATCTACTGAGTGAGAGGAGTAGTTACAGGAACTCTCTCTCCCTCCACCCATGCTGGGCCGGAGGGAGGGGGCCAAGAAGAAGAGATGCTAGCCAGGGCTCTGAGCTAGAGAGTCAGCAATGAGGCTGTGCTGCTATACTACTCCTATGCTGTGACGCTGTGCTGCTATACTACTGCTATGCTGTGATACTGTGCTGCCATACTACTGCTATGCTGTGACGCTGTGCTGCCATACTACTGCTATGCTGTGACGCTGTGCTGCTATACTACTGCTATGCTGTGACGCTGTGCTGCTATACTACTGCTATGCTGTGACGCTGTGCTGCCATACTACTGCTATGCTGTGATACTGTGCTGCCATACTACTGCTATGCTGTGATGCTGTGCTGCTATACTACTGCTATGCTGTGATGCTGTGCTGCCATACTACTGCTATGCTGTGACACTGTGCTGCTATACTACTGCTATGCTGTGCTGCCATACTACTGCTATGCTGTGATGCTGTGCTGCCATACTACTGCTATGCTGTGCTGCCATACTACTGCTATGCTGTGATGCTGTGCTGCCATACTACTGCTATGCTGTGATGCTGTGCTGCTATACTACTGCTATGCTGTGATGCTGTGCTGCTATACTACTGCTATGCTGTGATGCTGTGCTGCTATACTACTGCTATGCTGTGATGCTGTGCTGCTATACTACTGCTATGCTGTGCTGCCATACTACTGCTATGCTGTGACGCTGTGCTGCTATACTACTGCTATGCTGTGACACTGTGCTGCCATACTACTGCTATGCTGTGACGCTGTGCTGCTATACTACTGCTATGCTGTGATGCTGTGCTGCTATACTACTGCTATGCTGTGATGCTGTGCTGCTATACTACTGCTATGCTGTGACACTGTGCTGCCATACTACTGCTATGCTGTGATACTGTGCTGCCATACTACTGCTATGCTGTGATACTGTGCTGCCATACTACTGCTATGCTGTGATACTGTGCTGCCATACTACTGCTATGCTGTGCTGCTATACTACTGCTATGCTGTGACGCTGTGCTGCTATACTACTGCTATGCTGTGACGCTGTGCTGCCATACTACTGCTATGCTGTGATGCTGTGCTGCTATACTACTGCTATGCTGTGACGCTGTGCTGCTATACTACTGCTATGCTGTGATGCTGTGCTGCCATACTACTGCTATGCTGTGACGCTGTGCTGCTATACTACTGCTATGCTGTGCTGCCATACTACTGCTATGCTGTGATGCTGTGCTGCTATACTACTGCTATGCTGTGACACTGTGCTGCCATACTACTGCTATGCTGTGATGCTGTGCTGCCATACTACTGCTATGCTGTGATACTGTGCTGCTATACTACTGCTATGCTGTGATGCTGTGATGCTGTGCTGCTAAACTACTCCTATGCTGTGATGCTGTGCTGCTATACTACTGCTATGCTGTGATACTGTGCTGCCATACTACTGCTATGCTGTGATGCTGTGCTGCTATACTACTGCTATGCTGTGATGCTGTGATGCTGTGCTGCTATACTACTGCTATGCTGTGATGCTGTGATGCTGTGCTGCTATACTACTCCTATGCTGTGATGCTGTGCTGCTATACTACTGCTATGCTGTGATACTGTGCTGCCATACTACTCCTATGCTGTGATGCTGTGCTGCTATACTACTGCTATGCTGTGACACTGTGCTGCCATACTACTGCTATGCTGTGACGCTGTGCTGCTATACTACTGCTATGCTGTGACGCTGTGCTGCTATACTACTGCTATGCTGTGACGCTGTGCTGCTATACTACTGCTATGCTGTGATACTGTGCTGCTATACTACTGCTATGCTGTGATACTGTGCTGCTATACTACTGCTATGCTGTGATACTGTGCTGCCATACTACTGCTATGCTGTGACGCTGTGCTGCCATACTACTGCTATGCTGTGATACTGTGCTGCTATACTACTGCTATGCTGTGACACTGTGCTGCTATACTACTGCTATGCTGTGATACTGTGCTGCTATACTACTGCTATGCTGTGATACTGTGCTGCTATACTACTGCTATGCTGTGATACTGTGCTGCCATACTACTGCTATGCTGTGACGCTGTGCTGCCATACTACTGCTATGCTGTGACGCTGTGCTGCCATACTACTGCTATGCTGTGATGCCATACTACTGCTATGCTGTGACGCTGTGCTGCTATACTACTGCTATGCTGTGATGCTGTGCTGCCATACTACTGCTATGCTGTGATACTGTGCTGCCATACTACTGCTATGCTGTGATACTGTGCTGCCATACTACTGCTATGCTGTGATGCTGTGCTGCCATACTACTGCTATGCTGTGATACTGTGCTGCCATACTACTGCTATGCTGTGATGCTGTGCTGCTATACTACTGCTATGCTGTGATACTGTGCTGCTATACTACTGCTATGCTGTGATACTGTGCTGCCATACTACTGCTATGCTGTGATGCCATACTACTGCTATGCTGTGATACTGTGCTGCCATACTACTGCTATGCTGTGATGCTGTGCTGCTATACTACTGCTATGCTGTGCTGCCATACTACTGCTATGCTGTGATGCTGTGCTGCTATACTACTGCTATGCTGTGACGCTGTGCTGCCATACTACTGCTATGCTGTGACACTGTGCTGCTATACTACTGCTATGCTGTGCTGCCATACTACTGCTATGCTGTGATGCTGTGCTGCTATACTACTGCTATGCTGTGACGCTGTGCTGCCATACTACTGCTATGCTGTGACGCTGTGCTGCTATACTACTGCTATGCTGTGATGCTGTGCTGCTATACTACTGCTATGCTGTGATGCTGTGCTGCTATACTACTGCTATGCTGTGATGCTGTGCTGCTATACTACTGCTATGCTGTGACACTGTGCTGCCATACTACTGCTATGCTGTGATGCTGTGCTGCTATACTACTGCTATGCTGTGACACTGTGCTGCCATACTACTGCTATGCTGTGATGCTGTGCTGCCATACTACTGCTATGCTGTGACGCTGTGCTGCCATACTACTGCTATGCTGTGATGCTGTGCTGCTATACTACTGCTATGCTGTGATGCTGTGCTGCTATACTACTGCTATGCTGTGACGCTGTGCTGCTATACTACTGCTATGCTGTGCTGCCATACTACTGCTATGCTGTGATGCTGTGCTGCTGTACTACTGCTATGCTGTGACACTGTGCTGCCATACTACTGCTATGCTGTGACGCTGTGCTGCTATACTACTGCTATGCTGTGATGCTGTGCTGCCATACTACTGCTATGCTGTGATACTGTGCTGCCATACTACTGCTATGCTGTGATGCTGTGCTGCCATACTACTGCTATGCTGTGATGCTGTGCTGCCATACTACTGCTATGCTGTGATACTGTGCTGCCATACTACTGCTATGCTGTGATGCTGTGCTGCCATACTACTGCTATGCTGTGATGCTGTGCTGCTATACTACTGCTATGCTGTGACGCTGTGCTGCCATACTACTGCTATGCTGTGATGCTATACTACTGCTATGCTGTGACGCTGTGCTGCTATACTACTGCTATGCTGTGATGCTGTGCTGCCATACTACTGCTATGCTGTGACGCTGTGCTGCTATACTACTGCTATGCTGTGCTGCCATACTACTGCTATGCTGTGATGCTGTGCTGCTATACTACTGCTATGCTGTGACACTGTGCTGCCATACTACTGCTATGCTGTGAAGCTGTGCTGCCATACTACTGCTATGCTGTGATGCTGTGCTGCCATACTACTGCTATGCTGTGACGCTGTGCTGCCATACTACTGCTATGCTGTGACGCTGTGCTGCTATACTACTGCTATGCTGTGATACTGTGCTGCTATACTACTGCTATGCTGTGATACTGTGCTGCCATACTACTGCTATGCTGTGATGCTGTGCTGCCATACTACTGCTATGCTGTGATGCTGTGCTGCTATACTACTGCTATGCTGTGACGCTGTGCTGCCATACTACTGCTATGCTGTGCTGCCATACTACTGCTATGCTGTGACGCTGTGCTGCCATACTACTGCTATGCTGTGATACTGTGCTGCCATACTACTGCTATGCTGTGATGCTGTGCTGCTATACTACTGCTATGCTGTGACGCTGTGCTGCTATACTACTGCTATGCTGTGATGCTGTGCTGCCATACTACTGCTATGCTGTGACGCTGTGCTGCTATACTACTGCTATGCTGTGCTGCCATACTACTGCTATGCTGTGATGCTGTGCTGCTATACTACTGCTATGCTGTGACACTGTGCTGCCATACTACTGCTATGCTGTGATGCTGTGCTGCCATACTACTGCTATGCTGTGATACTGTGCTGCCATACTACTGCTATGCTGTGATGCTGTGCTGCTATACTACTGCTATGCTGTGATGCTGTGATGCTGTGCTGCTATACTACTCCTATGCTGTGATGCTGTGCTGCTATACTACTGCTATGCTGTGACACTGTGCTGCCATACTACTGCTATGCTGTGACGCTGTGCTGCTATACTACTGCTATGCTGTGATACTGTGCTGCTATACTACTGCTATGCTGTGATACTGTGCTGCTATACTACTGCTATGCTGTGATACTGTGCTGCCATACTACTGCTATGCTGTGACGCTGTGCTGCTATACTACTGCTATGCTGTGACACTGTGCTGCTATACTACTGCTATGCTGTGATACTGTGCTGCTATACTACTGCTATGCTGTGATACTGTGCTGCCATACTACTGCTATGCTGTGATGCTGTGCTGCCATACTACTGCTATGCTGTGAAGCTGTGCTGCTATACTACTGCTATGCTGTGATGCTGTGCTGCCATACTACTGCTATGCTGTGATACTGTGCTGCTATACTACTGCTATGCTGTGACACTGTGCTGCCATACTACTGCTATGCTGTGATACTGTGCTGCCATACTACTGCTATGCTGTGATGCTGTGCTGCTATACTACTGCTATGCTGTGATACTGTGCTGCCATACTACTGCTATGCTGTGATACTGTGCTGCTATACTACTGCTATGCTGTGATGCTGTGCTGCTATACTACTGCTATGCTGTGATACTGTGCTGCTATACTACTGCTATGCTGTGATACTGTGCTGCCATACTACTACTATGCTGTGCTGCCATACTACTGCTATGCTGTGATGCCATACTACTGCTATGCTGTGATACTGTGCTGCCATACTACTGCTATGCTGTGATGCTGTGCTGCTATACTACTGCTATGCTGTGCTGCCATACTACTGCTATGCTGTGATGCTGTGCTGCTATACTACTGCTATGCTGTGACGCTGTGCTGCCATACTACTGCTATGCTGTGATGCTGTGCTGCTATACTACTGCTATGCTGTGATGCTGTGCTGCTATACTACTGCTATGCTGTGATACTGTGCTGCTATACTACTGCTATGCTGTGACACTGTGCTGCCATACTACTGCTATGCTGTGATGCTGTGCTGCTATACTACTGCTATGCTGTGACACTGTGCTGCCATACTACTGCTATGCTGTGATGCTGTGCTGCCATACTACTGCTATGCTGTGACGCTGTGCTGCCATACTACTGCTATGCTGTGATGCTGTGCTGCTATACTACTGCTATGCTGTGATGCTGTGCTGCTATACTACTGCTATGCTGTGACGCTGTGCTGCTATACTACTGCTATGCTGTGCTGCCATACTACTGCTATGCTGTGACGCTGTGCTGCTATACTACTGCTATGCTGTGCTGCCATACTACTGCTATGCTGTGATGCTGTGCTGCTATACTACTGCTATGCTGTGACACTGTGCTGCCATACTACTGCTATGCTGTGCTGCCATACTACTGCTGTGATACTGTGATACTGTGCTGCCATACTACTGCTATGCTGTGACGCTGTGCTGCCATACTACTGCTATGCTGTGACGCTGTGCTGCTATACTACTGCTATGCTGTGACGCTGTGCTGCTATACTACTGCTATGCTGTGATGCTGTGCTGCCATACTACTGCTATGCTGTGATACTGTGCTGCCATACTACTGCTATGCTGTGACGCTGTGCTGCTATACTACTGCTATGCTGTGACGCTGTGCTGCTATACTACTGCTATGCTGTGACGCTGTGCTGCCATACTACTGCTATGCTGTGCTGCCATACTACTGCTATGCTGTGACGCTGTGCTGCTATACTACTGCTATGCTGTGACGCTGTGCTGCTATACTACTGCTATGCTGTGACGCTGTGCTGCTATACTACTGCTATGCTGTGATGCTGTGCTGCCATACTACTGCTATGCTGTGATGCTGTGCTGCCATACTACTGCTATGCTGTGACGCTGTGCTGCTATACTACTGCTATGCTGTGACGCTGTGCTGCTATACTACTGCTATGCTGTGCTGCCATACTACTGCTATGCTGTGACGCTGTGCTGCCATACTACTGCTATGCTGTGCTGCCATACTACTGCTATGCTGTGACGCTGTGCTGCTATACTACTGCTATGCTGCTATACTACTGCTATGCTGTGATGCTGTGCTGCCATACTACTGCTATGCTGTGATACTGTGCTGCCATACTACTGCTATGCTGTGATACTGTGCTGCCATACTACTGCTATGCTGTGACGCTGTGCTGCTATACTACTGCTATGCTGTGACGCTGTGCTGCTATACTACTGCTATGCTGTGACGATGTGCTGCTATACTACTGCTATGCTGTGACGCTGTGCTGCTATACTACTGCTATGCTGTGATGCTGTGCTGCCATACTACTGCTATGCTGTGACGCTGTGCTGCTATACTACTGCTATGCTGTGACGCTGTGCTGCTATACTACTGCTATGCTGTGACACTGTGCTGCTATACTACCGCTATGCTGTGATGCTGTGCTGCCATACTACTGCTATGCTGTGACGCTGTGCTGCTATACTACTGCTATGCTGTGACGCTGTGCTGCTATACTACTGCTATGCTGTGATGCTGTGCTGCCATACTACTGCTATGCTGTGATGCTGTGCTGCCATACTACTGCTATGCTGTGACACTGTGCTGCCATACTACTGCTATGCTGTGACGCTGTGCTGCTATACTACTGCTATGCTGTGATGCTGTGCTGCCATACTACTGCTATGCTGTGACGCTGTGCTGCTATACTACTGCTATGCTGTGACGCTGTGCTGCTATACTACTGCTATGCTGTGACGCTGTGCTGCCATACTACTGCTATGCTGTGCTGCCATACTACTGCTATGCTGTGACGCTGTGCTGCTATACTACTGCTATGCTGTGATGCTGTGCTGCCATACTACTGCTATGCTGTGATACTGTGCTGCCATACTACTGCTATGCTGTGATACTGTGCTGCCATACTACTGCTATGCTGTGATGCTGTGCTGCTATACTACTGCTATGCTGTGATGCTGTGCTGCCATACTACTGCTATGCTGTGAAGCTGTGCTGCTATACTACTGCTATGCTGTGACGCTGTGCTGCTATACTATTGCTATGCTGTGATGCTGTGCTGCTATACTACTGCTATGCTGTGATGCTGTGCTGCTATACTACTGCTATGCTGTGATGCTGCGCTGCTATACTACTGCTATGCTGTGATGCTGTGCTGCCATACTACTGCTATGCTGTGAAGCTGTGCTGCTATACTACTGCTATGCTGTGACGCTGTGCTGCCATACTACTGCTATGCTGTGATGCTGTGCTGCCATACTACTGCTATGCTGTGACGTTGTGCTGCTATACTACTGCTATGCTGTGACGCTGTGCTGCTATACTACCGCTATGCTGTGATGCTGTGGTGCCATACTACTGCTATGCTGTGATGCTGTGCTGCCATACTACTGCTATGCTGTGACGCTGTGCTGCTATACTACTGCTATGCTGTGACGCTGTGCTGCTATACTACTGCTATGCTGTGACACTGTGCTGCTATACTACCGCTATGCTGTGATGCTGTGCTGTGATGCTGTGCTGCCATACTACTGCTATGCTGTGACGCTGTGCTGCTATACTACTGCTATGCTGTGACGCTGTGCTGCTATACTACTGCTATGCTGTGCTGCTATACTACTGCTATGCTGTGACGCTGTGCTGCTATACTACTGCTATGCTGTGCTGCCATACTACTGCTATGCTGTGACACTGTGCTGCCATACTACTGCTATGCTGTGACGCTGTGCTGCCATACTACTGCTATGCTGTAACGCTGTGCTGCCATACTACTGCTATGCTGTGACACTGTGCTGCCATACTACTGCTATGCTGTGCTGCCATACTACTGCTATGCTGTGACACTGTGCTGCCATACTACTGCTATGCTGTGACACTGTGCTGCCATACTACTGCTATGCTGTGCTGCCATACTACTGCTATGCTGTGACACTGTGCTGCCATACTACTGCTATGCTGTGACGCTGTGCTGCCATACTACTGCTATGCTGTAACGCTGTGCTGCCATACTACTGCTATGCTGTGACACTGTGCTGCTATACTACTGCTATGCTGTGACACTGTGCTGCTATACTACTGCTATGCTGTAACGCTGTGCTGCCATACTACTGCTATGCTGTGACACTGTGCTGCTATACTACTGCTATGCTGTGACACTGTGCTGCTATACTACTGCTATGCTGTGATGCTGTGCTGCCATACTACTACTATGCTGTGATACTGTGCTGCCATACTACTGCTATGCTGTGACGCTGTGCTGCCATACTACTGCTATGCTGTGACACTGTGCTGCTATACTACTGCTATGCTGTGACACTGTGCTGCTATACTACTGCTATGCTGTGATGCTGTGCTGCCATACTACTACTATGCTGTGATACTGTGCTGCCATACTACTGCTATGCTGTGACGCTGTGCTGCCATACTACTGCTATGCTGTGACACTGTGCTGCTATACTACTGCTATGCTGTGATGCTGTGCTGCCATACTACTACTATGCTGTGATACTGTGCTGCCATACTACTGCTATGCTGTGACGCTGTGCTGCCATACTACTGCTATGCTGTGACGCTGTGCTGCCATACTACTGCTATGCTGTGACGCTGTGCTGCCATACTACTGCTATGCTGTGACACTGTGCTGCTATACTACTGCTATGCTGTGACACTGTGCTGCTATACTACTGCTATGCTGTGACGCTGTGCTGCTATACTACTGCTATGCTGTGACACTGTGCTGCCATACTACTGCTATGCTGTGATGCTGTGCTGCCATACTACTGCTATGCTGTGCTGCTATACTACTGCTATGCTGTGACACTGTGCTGCCATACTGCTGCTATACTACTGCTATGCTGTGCTGCTATACTACTGCTATGCTGTGATGCTGTGCTGCCATACTACTGCTATGCTGTGCTGCCATACTACTGCTATGCTGTGACGCTGTGCTGCTATACTACTGCTATGCTGTGATGCTGTGCTGCCATACTACTGCTATGCTGTGATACTGTGCTGCCATACTACTGCTATGCTGTGATACTGTGCTGCCATACTACTGCTATGCTGTGATGCTGTGCTGCCATACTACTGCTATGCTGTGATGCTGTGCTGCCATACTACTGCTATGCTGTGACGCTGTGCTGCTATACTACTGCTATGCTGTGACACTGTGCTGCTATACTACTGCTATGCTGTGACGCTGTGCTGCCATACTACTGCTATGCTGTGACGCTGTGCTGCTATACTGCTGCTATGCTGTGACGCTGTGCTGCCATACTACTGCTATGCTGTGATGCTGTGCTGCTATACTACTGCTATGCTGTGCTGCCATACTACTGCTATGCTGTGACGCTGTGCTGCTATACTACTGCTATGCTGTGACGCTGTGCTGCTATACTACTGCTATGTTGTGACGCTGTGCTGCCATACTACTGCTATGCTGTGCTGCCATACTACTGCTATGCTGTGACGCTGTGCTGCTATACTACTGCTATGCTGTGCTGCCATACTACTGCTATGCTGTGACGCTGTGCTGCCATACTACTGCTATGCTGTGATGCTGTGCTGCTATACTACTGCTATGCTGTGATGCTGTGCTGCTATACTACTGCTATGCTGTGATGCTGTGCTGCTATACTACTGCTATGCTGTGACGCTGTGCTGCCATACTACTGCTATGCTGTGATGCTGTGCTGCTATACTACTGCTATGCTGTGACGCTGTGCTGCTATACTACTGCTATGTTGTGACGCTGTGCTGCCATACTACTGCTATGCTGTGCTGCCATACTACTGCTATGCTGTGACGCTGTGCTGCTATACTACTGCTATGCTGTGACGCTGTGCTGCTATACTACTGCTATGCTGTGATGCTGTGCTGCCATACTACTGCTATGCTGTGACACTGTGCTGCTATACTACTGCTATGCTGTGCTGCCATACTACTGCTGTGCTGCCATACTACCGCTATGCTGTGATGCTGTGCTGCTATACTACTGCTATGCTGTGACGCTGTGCTGCTATACTACTGCTATGCTGTGACGCTGTGCTGCTATACTACTGCTATGCTGTGCTGCTATACTACTGCTATGCTGTGATGCTGTGCTGCCATACTACTGCTATGCTGTGATACTGTGCTGCCATACTGCTGCTATGCTGTGACGCTGTGCTGCCATACTACTGCTATGCTGTGCTGCTATACTACTGCTATGCTGTGATGCTGTGCTGCCATACTACTGCTATGCTGTGATACTGTGCTGCCATACTACTGCTATGCTGTGACGCTGTGCTGCTATACTACTGCTATGCTGTGCTGCTATACTACTGCTATGCTGTGATGCTGTGCTGCCATACTACTGCTATGCTGTGATACTGTGCTGCCATACTGCTGCTATGCTGTGACGCTGTGCTGCTATACTACTGCTATGCTGTGACACTGTGCTGCTATACTACTGCTATGCTGTGACGCTGTGCTGCCATACTACTGCTATGCTGTGACGCTGTGCTGCTATACTACTGCTATGCTGTGACGCTGTGCTGCCATACTACTGCTATGCTGTGACACTGTGCTGCTATACTACTGCTATGCTGTGACACTGTGCTGCCATACTACTGCTATGCTGTGACACTGTGCTGCCATACTACTGCTATGCTGTGATGCTGTGCTGCCATACTACTGCTATGCTGTGATGCTGTGCTGCCATACTACTGCTATGCTGTGACACTGTGCTGCTATACTACTGCTATGCTGTGATGCTGTGCTGCCATACTACTGCTATGCTGTGACACTGTGCTGCTATACTACTGCTATGCTGTGACGCTGTGCTGCTATACTACTGCTATGCTGTGACGCCATACTACTGCTATGCTGTGACACTGTGCTGCTATACTACTGCTATGCTGTGACACTGTGCTGCTATACTACTGCTATGCTGTGACGCTGTGCTGCCATACTACTGCTATGCTGTGACGCCATACTACTGCTATGCTGTGATGCTGTGCTGCCATACTACTGCTATGCTGTGCTGCCATACTACTGCTATGCTGTGATACTGTGCTGCTATACTACTGCTATGCTGTGATGCTGTGCTGCCATACTACTGCTATGCTGTGACACTGTGCTGCTATACTACTGCTATGCTGTGACGCTGTGCTGCCATACTACTGCTATGCTGTGATGCTGTGCTGCTATACTACTGCTATGCTGTGATGCTGTGCTGCCATACTACTGATATGCTGTGATGCTGTGCTGCTATACTACTGCTATGCTGTGATTCTGTGCTGCTATACTACTGCTATGCTGTGATGCTGTGCTGCTATACTACTGCTATGCTGTGACACTGTGCTGCTATACTACTGCTATGCTGTGATGCTGTGCTGCTATACTACTGCTATGCTGTGACGCTGTGCTGCTATACTACTGCTATGCTGTGATGCTGTGCTGCCATACTACTGCTATGCTGTGATGCTGTGCTGCCATACTACTGATATGCTGTGATGCTGTGCTGCCATACTACTGATATGCTGTGATGCTGTGCTGCTATACTACTGCTATGCTGTGATGCTGTGCTGCCATACTACTGCTATGCTGTGCTGCCATACTACTGCTATGCTGTGATACTGTGCTGCCATACTACTGCTATGCTGTGATGCTGTGCTGCTATACTACTGCTATGCTGTGACACTGTGCTGCTATACTACTGCTATGCTGTGATGCTGTGCTGCCATACTACTGCTATGCTGTGATACTGTGCTGCCATACTACTGCTATGCTGTGATGCTGTGCTGCTATACTACTGCTATGCTGTGACACTGTGCTGCTATACTACTGCTATGCTGTGATGCTGTGCTGCCATACTACTGCTATGCTGTGAAGCTGTGCTGCTATACTACTGCTATGCTGTGATGCTGTGCTGCTATACTACTGCTATGCTGTGACGCTGTGCTGCCATACTACTGCTATGCTGTGATGCTGTGCTGCTATACTACTGCTATGCTGTGATACTGTGCTGCTATACTACTGCTATGCTGTGACACTGTGCTGCTATACTACTGCTATGCTGTGACACTGTGCTGCTATACTACTGCTATGCTGTGACACTGTGCTGCTATACTACTGCTATGCTGTGATGCTGTGCTGCCATACTACTGCTATGCTGTGATGCTGTGCTGCTATACTACTGCTATGCTGTGACACTGTGCTGCTATACTACTGCTATGCTGTGATGCTGTGCTGCTATACTACTGCTATGCTGTGATGCTGTGCTGCTATACTACTGCTATGCTGTGATGCTGTGCTGCCATACTACTGCTATGCTGTGACGCTGTGCTGCTATACTACTGCTATGCTGTGACGCTGTGCTGCTATACTACTGCTATGCTGTGACACTGTGCTGCTATACTACTGCTATGCTGTGATGCTGTGCTGCCATACTACTGCTATGCTGTGATACTGTGCTGCCATACTACTGCTATGCTGTGATACTGTGCTGCCATACTACTGCTATGCTGTGATACTGTGCTGCTATACTACTGCTATGCTGTGACACTGTGCTGCTATACTACTGCTATGCTGTGATGCTGTGCTGCCATACTACTGCTATGCTGTGATGCTGTGCTGCCATACTACTGCTATGCTGTGATGCTGTGCTGCTATACTACTGCTATGCTGTGATACTGTGCTGCTATACTACTGCTATGCTGTGATGCTGTGCTGCCATACTACTGCTATGCTGTGACACTGTGCTGCTATACTACTGCTATGCTGTGACGCTGTGCTGCCATACTACTGCTATGCTGTGACGCCATACTACTGCTATGCTGTGACACTGTGCTGCCATACTACTGCTATGCTGTGATGCTGTGCTGCTATACTACTGCTATGCTGTGATACTGTGCTGCCATACTACTGCTATGCTGTGATGCTGTGCTGCTATACTACTGCTATGCTGTGACGCTGTGCTGCCATACTACTGCTATGCTGTGATGCTGTGCTGTGACACTGTGCTGCTATACTACTGCTATGCTGTGATGCTGTGCTGCTATACTACTGCTATGCTGTGACACTGTGCTGCCATACTACTGCTATGCTGTGATGCTGTGCTGCTATACTACTGCTATGCTGTGATACTGTGCTGCCATACTACTGCTATGCTGTGACGCTGTGCTGCTATACTACTGCTATGCTGTGACGCTGTGCTGCCATACTACTGCTATGCTGTGACGCTGTGCTGCCATACTACTGCTATGCTGTGACGCTGTGACGCTGTGCTGCCATACTACTGCTATGCTGTGCTGCTATACTACTGCTATGCTGTGACGCTGTGCTGCTATACTACTGCTATGCTGTGACGCTGTGCTGCCATACTACTGCTATGCTGTGACGCTGTGACGCTGTGCTGCCATACTACTGCTATGCTGTGCTGCTATACTACTGCTATGCTGTGACGCTGTGCTGCTATACTACTGCTATGCTGTGACGCTGTGCTGCCATACTACTGCTATGCTGTGCTGCCATACTACTGCTATGCTGTGACGCTGTGCTGCTATACTACTGCTATGCTGTGATGCTGTGCTGCCATACTACTGCTATGCTGTGACACTGTGCTGCCATACTACTGCTATGCTGTGATACTGTGCTGCCATACTACTGCTATGCTGTGACGCTGTGCTGCTATACTACTGCTATGCTGTGATGCTGTGCTGCCATACTACCGCTATGCTGTGCTGCTATACTACTGCTATGCTGTGATACTGTGCTGCCATACTACTGCTATGCTGTGACGCTGTGCTGCTATACTACTGCTATGCTGTGATGCTGTGCTGCCATACTACTGCTATGCTGTGCTGCTATACTACTGCTATGCTGTGATACTGTGCTGCCATACTACTGCTATGCTGTGACGCTGTGCTGCTATACTACTGCTATGCTGTGACGCTGTGCTGCTATACTACTGCTATGCTGTGACGCTGTGCTGCTATACTACTGCTATGCTGTGACGCTGTGCTGCTATACTACTGCTATGCTGTGATGCTGTGCTGCCATACTACTGCTATGCTGTGATTCTGTGCTGCTATACTACTGCTATGCTGTGATGCTGTGCTGCTATACTACTGCTATGCTGTGCTGCCATACTACTGCTATGCTGTGCTGCTATACTACTGCTATGCTGTGCTGCCATACTACTGCTATACTGTGCTGCTATACTACTGCTATGCTGTGATACTGTGCTGCCATACTACTGCTATGCTGTGACGCTGTGCTGCTATACTACTGCTATGCTGTGACACTGTGCTGCTATACTACCGCTATGCTGTGATGCTGTGCTGTGATGCTGTGCTGCCATACTACTGCTATGCTGTGACGCTGTGCTGCTATACTACTGCTATGCTGTGATGCTGTGCTGCTATACTACTGCTATGCTGTGACGCTGTGCTGCTATACTACTGCTATGCTGTGATGCTGTGCTGCTATACTACTGCTATGCTGTGACGCTGTGCTGCCATACTACTGCTATGCTGTGCTGCCATACTACTGCTATGCTGTGACGCTGTGCTGCTATACTACTGCTATGCTGTGATGCTGTGCTGCCATACTACTGCTATGCTGTGATACTGTGCTGCCATACTACTGCTATGCTGTGATACTGTGCTGCCATACTACTGCTATGCTGTGATGCTGTGCTGCCATACTACTGCTATGCTGTGAAGCTGTGCTGCTATACTACTGCTATGCTGTGATGCTGTGCTGTGATGCTGTGCTGCCATACTACTGCTATGCTGTGACGCTGTGCTGCCATACTACTGCTATGCTGTGACGCTGTGCTGCCAAACTACTGCTATGCTGTGCTGCTATACTACTGCTATGCTGTGACACTGTGCTGCTATACTACTGCTATGCTGTGATACTGTGCTGCCATACTACTGCTATGCTGTGACGCTGTGCTGCCATACTACTGCTATGCTGTGATACTGTGCTGCCATACTACTGCTATGCTGTGCTGCTATACTACTGCTATGCTGTGACACTGTGCTGCTATACTACTGCTATGCTGTGATGCTGTGCTGCCATACTACTGCTATGCTGTGATACTGTGCTGCCATACTACTGCTATGCTGTGACGCTGTGCTGCCATACTACTGCTATGCTGTGATGCTGTGCTGCCATACTACTGCTATGCTGTGATACTGTGCTGCTATACTACTGCTATGCTGTGCTGCTATACTACTGCTATGCTGTGATGCTGTGCTGCCATACTACTGCTATGCTGTGACGCTGTGCTGCCATACTACTGCTATGCTGTGACGCTGTGCTGCCATACTACTGCTATGCTGTGACGCTGTGCTGCCATACTACTGCTATGCTGTGACGCTGTGCTGCCATACTACTGCTATGCTGTGATGCTGTGCTGCCATACTACTGCTATGCTGTGATGCTGTGCTGCTATACTACTGCTATGCTGTGATGCTGTGCTGCTATACTACTGCTATGCTGTGATACTGTGCTGCCATACTACTGCTATGCTGTGCTGCCATACTACTGCTATGCTGTGATACTGTGCTGCCATACTACTGCTATGCTGTGATGCTGTGCTGCCATACTACTGCTATGCTGTGATGCTGTGCTGCCATACTACTGCTATGCTGTGATACTGTGCTGCTATACTACTGCTATGCTGTGATACTGTGCTGCCATACTACTGCTATGCTGTGATGCTGTGCTGCCATACTACTGCTATGCTGTGATACTGTGCTGCTATACTACTGCTATGCTGTGATGCTGTGCTGCCATACTACTGCTATGACGCTGTGCTGCCATACTACTGCTATGACGCTGTGATGCTATACTACTGCTGTGATACTGTGATACTGTGCTGCTATACTACTGCTATGCTGTGACGCTGTGCTGCTATACTACTGCTATGCTGTGATGCTGTGCTGCCATACTACTGCTATGCTGTGATACTGTGCTGCCATACTACTGCTATGCTGTGATGCTGTGCTGCCATACTACTGCTATGCTGTGACGCTGTGCTGCTATACTACTGCTATGCTGTGACGCTGTGCTGCTATACTACTGCTATGCTGTGACGCTGTGCTGCCATACTACTGCTATGCTGTGCTGCCATACTACTGCTATGCTGTGACGCTGTGCTGCTATACTACTGCTATGCTGTGATGCTGTGCTGCTATACTACTGCTATGCTGTGCTGCCATACTACTGCTATGCTGTGCTGCCATACTACTGCTATGCTGTGATGCTGTGCTGCCATACTACTGCTATGCTGTGACACTGTGCTGCCATACTACTGCTATGCTGTGATACTGTGCTGCTACAGTATACTACTGCTATGCTGTGATGCTGTGCTGCCATACTACTGCTATGCTGTGACGCTGTGCTGCTATACTACTGCTATGCTGTGACGCTGTGCTGCTATACTACTGCTATGCTGTGACGCTGTGCTGCTATACTACTGCTATGCTGTGACGCTGTGCTGCTATACTACTGCTATGCTGTGATGCTGTGCTGCCATACTACTGCTATGCTGTGACGCTGTGCTGCTATACTACTGCTATGCTGTGATACTGTGCTGCTATACTACTGCTATGCTGTGATGCTGTGCTGCTATACTACTGCTATGCTGTGACGCTGTGCTGCTATACTACTGCTATGCTGTGACACTGTGCTGCTATACTACCGCTATGCTGTGATGCTGTGCTGCCATACTACTGCTATGCTGTGACGCTGTGCTGCTATACTACTGCTATGCTGTGACGCTGTGCTGCTATACTACTGCTATGCTGTGATGCTGTGCTGCTATACTACTGCTATGCTGTGACGCTGTGCTGCTATACTACTGCTATGCTGTGACGCTGTGCTGCCATACTACTGCTATGCTGTGCTGCCATACTACTGCTATGCTGTGACGCTGTGCTGCTATACTACTGCTATGCTGTGATGCTGTGCTGCCATACTACTGCTATGCTGTGATGCTGTGCTGCCATACTACTGCTATGCTGTGAAGCTGTGCTGCTATACTACTGCTATGCTGTGCTGCTATACTACGGCTATGCTGTGATGCTGTGCTGCCATACTACGGCTATGCTGTGATACTGTGCTGCCATACTACTGCTATGCTGTGACGCTGTGCTGCTATACTACTGCTATGCTGTGACGCTGTGCTGCTATACTACTGCTATGCTGTGACGCTGTGCTGCCATACTACTGCTATGCTGTGACGCTGTGCTGCTATACTACTGCTATGCTGTGATGCTGTGCTGCCATACTACTGCTATGCTGTGACGCTGTGCTGCTATACTACTGCTATGCTGTGATACTGTGCTGCTATACTACCGCTATGCTGTGATGCTGTGCTGTGATGCTGTGCTGCCATACTACTGCTATGCTGTGACGCTGTGCTGCTATACTACTGCTATGCTGTGACGCTGTGCTGCCATACTACTGCTATGCTGTGCTGCCATACTACTGCTATGCTGTGACACTGTGCTGCCATACTACTGCTATGCTGTGACGCTGTGCTGCCATACTACTGCTATGCTGTGCTGCCATACTACTGCTATGCTGTGACACTGTGCTGCCATACTACTGCTATGCTGTGACGCTGTGCTGCCATACTACTGCTATGCTGTGATGCTGTGCTGCCATACTACTGCTATGCTGTGACACTGTGCTGCCATACTACTGCTATGCTGTGACGCTGTGCTGCCATACTACTGCTATGCTGTGCTGCCATACTACTGCTATGCTGTGACGCTGTGCTGCCATACTACTGCTATGCTGTGACGCTGTGCTGCCATACTACTGCTATGCTGTGACGCTGTGCTGCTATACTACTGCTATGCTGTGACACTGTGCTGCCATACTACTACTATGCTGTGATACTGTGCTGCCATACTACTGCTATGCTGTGACGCTGTGCTGCCATACTACTGCTATGCTGTGACGCTGTGCTGCTATACTACTGCTATGCTGTGACGCTGTGCTGCCATACTACTGCTATGCTGTGCTGCCATACTACTGCTATGCTGTGACACTGTGCTGCCATACTACTGCTATGCTGTGACACTGTGCTGCTATACTACTGCTATGCTGTGACACTGTGCTGCTATACTACTGCTATGCTGTGACACTGTGCTGCTATACTACTGCTATGCTGTGACACTGTGCTGCCATACTACTGCTATGCTGTGACACTGTGCTGCTATACTACTGCTATGCTGTGACACTGTGCTGCTATACTACTGCTATGCTGTGACGCTGTGCTGCTATACTACTGCTATGCTGTGACACTGTGCTGCCATACTACTGCTATGCTGTGATGCTGTGCTGCCATACTACTGCTATGCTGTGCTGCTATACTACTGCTATGCTGTGCTGCTATACTACTGCTATGCTGTGATGCTGTGCTGCCATACTACTGCTATGCTGTGACGCTGTGCTGCCATACTACTGCTATGCTGTGCTGCCATACTACTGCTATGCTGTGACACTGTGCTGCCATACTACTGCTATGCTGTGCTGCTATACTACTGCTATGCTGTGCTGCTATACTACTGCTATGCTGTGATGCTGTGCTGCCATACTACTGCTATGCTGTGACGCTGTGCTGCCATACTACTGCTATGCTGTGCTGCCATACTACTGCTATGCTGTGACACTGTGCTGCCATACTACTGCTATGCTGTGCTGCTATACTACTGCTATGCTGTGATGCTGTGCTGCCATACTACTGCTATGCTGTGACGCTGTGCTGCCATACTACTGCTATGCTGTGCTGCCATACTACTGCTATGCTGTGACGCTGTGCTGCTATACTACTGCTATGCTGTGATGCTGTGCTGCCATACTACTGCTATGCTGTGATACTGTGCTGCCATACTACTGCTATGCTGTGATACTGTGCTGCCATACTACTGCTATGCTGTGATGCTGTGCTGCCATACTACTGCTATGCTGTGATGCTGTGCTGCCATACTACTGCTATGCTGTGACGCTGTGCTGCTATACTACTGCTATGCTGTGACACTGTGCTGCCATACTACTGCTATGCTGTGCTGCCATACTACTGCTATTCTGTGACGCTGTGCTGCTATACTACTGCTATGCTGTGACGCTGTGCTGCCATACTACTGCTATGCTGTGACGCTGTGCTGCCATACTACTGCTATGCTGTGATGCTGTGCTGCTATACTACTGCTATGCTGTGATGCTGTGCTGCTATACTACTGCTATGCTGTGATGCTGTGCTGCTATACTACTGCTATGCTGTGACGCTGTGCTGCCATACTACTGCTATGCTGTGATGCTGTGCTGCTATACTACTGCTATGCTGTGACGCTGTGCTGCTATACTACTGCTATGTTGTGACGCTGTGCTGCTATACTACTGCTATGCTGTGACGCTGTGCTGCTATACTACTGCTATGCTGTGATGCTGTGCTGCCATACTACTGCTATGCTGTGCTGCCATACTACTGCTATGCTGTGATGCTGTGCTGCTATACTACTGCTATGCTGTGACGCTGTGCTGCTATACTACTGCTATGCTGTGCTGCCATACTACTGCTGTGCTGCCATACTACTGCTATGCTGTGACGCTGTGCTGCTATACTACTGCTATGCTGTGATGCTGTGCTGCTATACTACTGCTATGCTGTGACGCTGTGCTGCTATACTACTGCTATGCTGTGACGCTGTGCTGCTATACTACTGCTATGCTGTGCTGCTATACTACTGCTATGCTGTGATGCTGTGCTGCCATACTACTGCTATGCTGTGACGCTGTGCTGCCATACTGCTGCTATGCTGTGACGCTGTGCTGCCATACTACTGCTATGCTGTGACACTGTGCTGCCATACTACTGCTATGCTGTGACGCTGTGCTGCTATACTACTGCTATGCTGTGACGCTGTGCTGCCATACTACTGCTATGCTGTGCTGCTGTGCTGCCATACTACTGCTATGCTGTGACGCTGTGCTGCCATACTACTGCTATGCTGTGACACTGTGCTGCTATACTACTGCTATGCTGTGACGCTGTGCTGCTATACTACTGCTATGCTGTGACGCTGTGCTGCTATACTACTGCTATGCTGTGATGCTGTGCTGCCATACTACTGCTATGCTGTGCTGCTGTGCTGCTGTGCTGCCATACTACTGCTATGCTGTGATGCTGTGCTGCCATACTACTGCTATGCTGTGACGCTGTGCTGCCATACTACTGCTATGCTGTGACACTGTGCTGCTATACTACTGCTATGCTGTGACGCTGTGCTGCCATACTACTGCTATGCTGTGACGCTGTGCTGCTATACTACTGCTATGCTGTGACGCTGTGCTGCCATACTACTGCTATGCTGTGCTGCTGTGCTGCCATACTACTGCTATGCTGTGACACTGTGCTGCTATACTACTGCTATGCTGTGACACTGTGCTGCCATACTACTGCTATGCTGTGATGCTGTGCTGCTATACTACTGCTATGCTGTGATACTGTGCTGCCATACTACTGCTATGCTGTGACGCTGTGCTGCCATACTACTGCTATGCTGTGATGCTGTGCTGCTATACTACTGCTATGCTGTGACACTGTGCTGCTATACTACTGCTATGCTGTGACACTGTGCTGCTATACTACTGCTATGCTGTGACACTGTGCTGCCATACTACTGCTATGCTGTGACACTGTGCTGCCATACTACTGCTATGCTGTGACACTGTGCTGCTATACTACTGCTATGCTGTGATGCTGTGCTGCCATACTACTGCTATGCTGTGACGCCATACTACTGCTATGCTGTGACGCTGTGCTGCCATACTACTGCTATGCTGTGATACTGTGCTGCCATACTGCTGCTATGCTGTGACGCTGTGCTGCCATACTGCTGCTATGCTGTGACGCTGTGCTGCCATACTACTGCTATGCTGTGCTGCCATACTACTGCTATGCTGTGCTGCCATACTACTGCTATGCTGTGACGCTGTGCTGCCATACTACTGCTATGCTGTGACGCTGTGCTGCCATACTACTACTATGCTGTGCTGCCATACTACTGCTATGCTGTGACACTGTGCTGCCATACTACTGCTATGCTGTGATACTGTGCTGCTATACTACTGCTATGCTGTGATGCTGTGGTGCTATACTACTGCTATGCTGTGACACTGTGCTGCTATGCTGTGATACTGTGCTGCCATACTACTGCTATGCTGTGATACTGTGCTGCTATGCTGCTATGCTGTGATGCTGTGATGCTATACTACTGCTATGCTGTGATACTCTGCTGCCATACTACTGCTATGCTGTGATGCTGTGCTGCCATACTACTGCTATGCTGTGATACTGTGCTGCTATACAACTGCTATGCTGTGCTGCTATACTACTGCTATGCTGTGATGCTGTGCTGCTATACTACTGCTATGCTGTGATGCTGTGATGCTGTGCTGCTATACTACTGCTATGCTGTGATACTGTGCTGCTATACTACTGCTATGCTGTGATACTGTGCTGCTATACTACTGCTATGCTGTGATGCTGTGCTGCCATACTACTGCTATGCTGTGACGCTGTGCTGCTATACTACTGCTATGCTGTGATGCTGTGCTGCTATACTACTGCTATGCTGTGATACTGTGCTGCTATGCTGCTATGCTGTGATGCTGTGCTGCTATACTGCTGTGATGCTGTGCTGCTATGCTGCTATGCTGTGATGCTGTGCTGCCATACTACTGCTATGCTGTGATGCTGTGCTGCCATACTACTGCTATGCTGTGATACTGTGCTGCTATACTACTGCTATGCTGTGATACTGTGCTGCTATACTACTGCTATGCTGTGACGCTGTGCTGCCATACTACTGCTATGCTGTGATGCTGTGCTGCTATACTACTGCTATGCTGTGACACTGTGCTGCTATACTACTGCTATGCTGTGACACTGTGCTGCTATACTACTGCTATGCTGTGATACTGTGCTGCTATGCTGCTATGCTGTGATGCTGTGCTGCTATACTACTGCTATGCTGTGATACTCTGCTGCTATGCTGCTATGCTGTGATGCTGTGCTGCTATACTACTGCTATGCTGTGATACTGTGCTGCCATACTACTGCTATGCTGTGATGCTGTGCTGCCATACTACTGCTATGCTGTGATGCTGTGCTGCCATACTACTGCTATGCTGTGATACTGTGCTGCCATACTACTGCTATGCTGTGATGCTGTGCTGCCATACTACTGTTATGCTGTGATGCTGTGCTGCTATACTACTGCTATGCTGTGATGCTGTGCTGCCATACTACTGCTATGCTGTGACGCTGTGCTGCCATACTACTGCTATGCTGTGACGCTGTGCTGCCATACTACTGCTATGCTGTGACGCTGTGCTGCCATACTACTGCTATGCTGTGACGCTGTGCTGCTATACTACTGCTATGCTGTGATACTGTGCTGCCATACTACTGCTATGCTGTGACACTGTGCTGCTATACTACTGCTATGCTGTGACGCTGTGCTGCCATACTACTGCTATGCTGTGACGCTGTGCTGCCATACTACTGCTATGCTGTGATGCTGTGCTGCTATACTACTGCTATGCTGTGATACTGTGCTGCTATACTACTGCTATGCTGTGATACTGTGCTGCTATACTACTGCTATGCTGTGACACTGTGCTGCTATACTACTGCTATGCTGTGACGCTGTGCTGCTATACTACTGCTATGCTGTGATACTGTGCTGCTATACTACTGCTATGCTGTGATGCTGTGCTGCCATACTACTGCTATGCTGTGCTGCTATACTACTGCTATGCTGTGATACTGTGCTGCTATACTACTGCTATGCTGTGACACTGTGCTGCTATACTACCGCTATGCTGTGCTGCTATACTACTGCTATGCTGTGCTGCCATACTACTGCTATGCTGTGCTGCCATACTACTGCTATGCTGTGATACTGTGCTGCCATACTACTGCTATGCTGTGATGCTGTGCTGCCATACTACTGCTATGCTGTGACGCTGTGCTGCTATACTACTGCTATGCTGTGACGCTGTGCTGCTATACTACTGCTATGCTGTGCTGCCATACTACTGCTATGCTGTGATACTGTGCTGCCATACTACTGCTATGCTGTGATGCTGTGCTGCCATACTACTGCTATGCTGTGATGCTGTGCTGCCATACTACTGCTATGCTGTGACGCTGTGCTGCTATACTACTGCTATGCTGTGACGCTGTGCTGCTATACTACTGCTATGCTGTGCTGCCATACTACTGCTATGCTGTGATGCTGTGCTGCTATACTACTGCTATGCTGTGATACTGTGCTGCCATACTACTGCTATGCTGTGACGCTGTGCTGCTATACTACTGCTATGCTGTGACACTGTGCTGCCATACTACTGCTATGCTGTGATACTGTGCTGCCATACTACTGCTATGCTGTGATACTGTGCTGCTATACTACTGCTATGCTGTGACGCTGTGCTGCCATACTACTGCTATGCTGTGACGCTGTGCTGCTATACTACTGCTATGCTGTGACGCTGTGCTGCTATACTACTGCTATGCTGTGACGCTGTGCTGCCATACTACTGCTATGCTGTGCTGCTGTGCTGTGACGCTGTGCTGCTATACTACTGCTATGCTGTGACGCTGTGCTGCCATACTACTGCTATGCTGTGACGCTGTGCTGCCATACTACTGCTATGCTGTGACGCTGTGCTGCCATACTACTGCTATGCTGTGACACTGTGCTGCTATACTACTGCTATGCTGTGATGCTGTGCTGCTATACTACTGCTATGCTGTGACACTGTGCTGCCATACTACTTCTATGCTGTGATGCTGTGCTGCTATACTACTGCTATGCTGTGACGCTGTGCTGCTATACTACTGCTATGCTGTGACACTGTGCTGCCATACTACTGCTATGCTGTGACGCTGTGCTGCCATACTACTGCTATGCTGTGATGCTGTGCTGCTATACTACTGCTATGCTGTGACGCTGTGCTGCTATACTACTGCTATGCTGTGATGCTGTGCTGCCATACTACCGCTATGCTGTGATGCTGTGCTGTGATGCTGTGCTGCCATACTACTGCTATGCTGTGACGCTGTGCTGCCATACTACTGCTATGCTGTGACACTGTGCTGCTATACTACTGCTATGCTGTGATACTGTGCTGCTATACTACTGCTATGCTGTGACACTGTGCTGCCATACTACTGCTATGCTGTGACACTGTGCTGCCATACTACTGCTATGCTGTGATACTGTGCTGCCATACTACTGCTATGCTGTGATACTGTGCTGCCATACTACTGCTATGCTGTGATGCTGTGCTGCCATACTACTGCTATGCTGTGATGCTGTGCTGCCATACTACTGCTATGCTGTGACGCTGTGCTGCTATACTACTGCTATGCTGTGACACTGTGCTGCCATACTACTGCTATGCTGTGCTGCCATACTACTGCTATTCTGTGACGCTGTGCTGCTATACTACTGCTATGCTGTGACGCTGTGCTGCCATACTACTGCTATGCTGTGACGCTGTGCTGCCATACTACTGCTATGCTGTGATGCTGTGCTGCTATACTACTGCTATGCTGTGATGCTGTGCTGCTATACTACTGCTATGCTGTGATGCTGTGCTGCTATACTACTGCTATGCTGTGACGCTGTGCTGCCATACTACTGCTATGCTGTGATGCTGTGCTGCTATACTACTGCTATGCTGTGACGCTGTGCTGCTATACTACTGCTATGTTGTGACGCTGTGCTGCTATACTACTGCTATGCTGTGACGCTGTGCTGCTATACTACTGCTATGCTGTGATGCTGTGCTGCCATACTACTGCTATGCTGTGCTGCCATACTACTGCTATGCTGTGATGCTGTGCTGCTATACTACTGCTATGCTGTGACGCTGTGCTGCTATACTACTGCTATGCTGTGCTGCCATACTACTGCTGTGCTGCCATACTACTGCTATGCTGTGACGCTGTGCTGCTATACTACTGCTATGCTGTGATGCTGTGCTGCTATACTACTGCTATGCTGTGACGCTGTGCTGCTATACTACTGCTATGCTGTGACGCTGTGCTGCTATACTACTGCTATGCTGTGCTGCTATACTACTGCTATGCTGTGATGCTGTGCTGCCATACTACTGCTATGCTGTGACGCTGTGCTGCCATACTGCTGCTATGCTGTGACGCTGTGCTGCCATACTACTGCTATGCTGTGACACTGTGCTGCCATACTACTGCTATGCTGTGACGCTGTGCTGCTATACTACTGCTATGCTGTGACGCTGTGCTGCCATACTACTGCTATGCTGTGCTGCTGTGCTGCCATACTACTGCTATGCTGTGACGCTGTGCTGCCATACTACTGCTATGCTGTGACACTGTGCTGCTATACTACTGCTATGCTGTGACGCTGTGCTGCTATACTACTGCTATGCTGTGACGCTGTGCTGCTATACTACTGCTATGCTGTGATGCTGTGCTGCCATACTACTGCTATGCTGTGCTGCTGTGCTGCTGTGCTGCCATACTACTGCTATGCTGTGATGCTGTGCTGCCATACTACTGCTATGCTGTGACGCTGTGCTGCCATACTACTGCTATGCTGTGACACTGTGCTGCTATACTACTGCTATGCTGTGACGCTGTGCTGCCATACTACTGCTATGCTGTGACGCTGTGCTGCTATACTACTGCTATGCTGTGACGCTGTGCTGCCATACTACTGCTATGCTGTGCTGCTGTGCTGCCATACTACTGCTATGCTGTGACACTGTGCTGCTATACTACTGCTATGCTGTGACACTGTGCTGCCATACTACTGCTATGCTGTGATGCTGTGCTGCTATACTACTGCTATGCTGTGATACTGTGCTGCCATACTACTGCTATGCTGTGACGCTGTGCTGCCATACTACTGCTATGCTGTGATGCTGTGCTGCTATACTACTGCTATGCTGTGATACTGTGCTGCCATACTACTGCTATGCTGTGACGCTGTGCTGCCATACTACTGCTATGCTGTGATGCTGTGCTGCTATACTACTGCTATGCTGTGACACTGTGCTGCTATACTACTGCTATGCTGTGACACTGTGCTGCTATACTACTGCTATGCTGTGACACTGTGCTGCCATACTACTGCTATGCTGTGACACTGTGCTGCCATACTACTGCTATGCTGTGACACTGTGCTGCTATACTACTGCTATGCTGTGATGCTGTGCTGCCATACTACTGCTATGCTGTGACGCCATACTACTGCTATGCTGTGACGCTGTGCTGCCATACTACTGCTATGCTGTGATACTGTGCTGCCATACTGCTGCTATGCTGTGACGCTGTGCTGCCATACTGCTGCTATGCTGTGACGCTGTGCTGCCATACTACTGCTATGCTGTGCTGCCATACTACTGCTATGCTGTGCTGCCATACTACTGCTATGCTGTGACGCTGTGCTGCCATACTACTGCTATGCTGTGACGCTGTGCTGCCATACTACTACTATGCTGTGCTGCCATACTACTGCTATGCTGTGACACTGTGCTGCCATACTACTGCTATGCTGTGATACTGTGCTGCTATACTACTGCTATGCTGTGATGCTGTGGTGCTATACTACTGCTATGCTGTGACACTGTGCTGCTATGCTGTGATACTGTGCTGCCATACTACTGCTATGCTGTGATACTGTGCTGCTATGCTGCTATGCTGTGATGCTGTGATGCTATACTACTGCTATGCTGTGATACTCTGCTGCCATACTACTGCTATGCTGTGATGCTGTGCTGCCATACTACTGCTATGCTGTGATACTGTGCTGCTATACAACTGCTATGCTGTGCTGCTATACTACTGCTATGCTGTGATGCTGTGCTGCTATACTACTGCTATGCTGTGATGCTGTGATGCTGTGCTGCTATACTACTGCTATGCTGTGATACTGTGCTGCTATACTACTGCTATGCTGTGATACTGTGCTGCTATACTACTGCTATGCTGTGATGCTGTGCTGCCATACTACTGCTATGCTGTGACGCTGTGCTGCTATACTACTGCTATGCTGTGATGCTGTGCTGCTATACTACTGCTATGCTGTGATACTGTGCTGCTATGCTGCTATGCTGTGATGCTGTGCTGCTATACTGCTGTGATGCTGTGCTGCTATGCTGCTATGCTGTGATGCTGTGCTGCCATACTACTGCTATGCTGTGATACTCTGCTGCTATGCTGCTATGCTGTGATGCTGTGCTGCTATACTACTGCTATGCTGTGATACTGTGCTGCCATACTACTGCTATGCTGTGATGCTGTGCTGCCATACTACTGCTATGCTGTGATGCTGTGCTGCCATACTACTGCTATGCTGTGATACTGTGCTGCCATACTACTGCTATGCTGTGATGCTGTGCTGCCATACTACTGTTATGCTGTGATGCTGTGCTGCTATACTACTGCTATGCTGTGATGCTGTGCTGCCATACTACTGCTATGCTGTGACGCTGTGCTGCCATACTACTGCTATGCTGTGACGCTGTGCTGCCATACTACTGCTATGCTGTGACGCTGTGCTGCCATACTACTGCTATGCTGTGACGCTGTGCTGCTATACTACTGCTATGCTGTGATACTGTGCTGCCATACTACTGCTATGCTGTGACACTGTGCTGCTATACTACTGCTATGCTGTGACGCTGTGCTGCCATACTACTGCTATGCTGTGACGCTGTGCTGCCATACTACTGCTATGCTGTGACACTGTGCTGCTATACTACTGCTATGCTGTGACGCTGTGCTGCTATACTACTGCTATGCTGTGATACTGTGCTGCTATACTACTGCTATGCTGTGATGCTGTGCTGCCATACTACTGCTATGCTGTGCTGCTATACTACTGCTATGCTGTGATACTGTGCTGCTATACTACTGCTATGCTGTGACACTGTGCTGCTATACTACCGCTATGCTGTGCTGCTATACTACTGCTATGCTGTGCTGCCATACTACTGCTATGCTGTGCTGCCATACTACTGCTATGCTGTGATACTGTGCTGCCATACTACTGCTATGCTGTGATGCTGTGCTGCCATACTACTGCTATGCTGTGACGCTGTGCTGCTATACTACTGCTATGCTGTGACGCTGTGCTGCTATACTACTGCTATGCTGTGCTGCCATACTACTGCTATGCTGTGATACTGTGCTGCCATACTACTGCTATGCTGTGATGCTGTGCTGCCATACTACTGCTATGCTGTGATGCTGTGCTGCCATACTACTGCTATGCTGTGACGCTGTGCTGCTATACTACTGCTATGCTGTGACGCTGTGCTGCTATACTACTGCTATGCTGTGCTGCCATACTACTGCTATGCTGTGATGCTGTGCTGCTATACTACTGCTATGCTGTGATACTGTGCTGCCATACTACTGCTATGCTGTGACGCTGTGCTGCTATACTACTGCTATGCTGTGACACTGTGCTGCCATACTACTGCTATGCTGTGATACTGTGCTGCCATACTACTGCTATGCTGTGATACTGTGCTGCTATACTACTGCTATGCTGTGACGCTGTGCTGCCATACTACTGCTATGCTGTGACGCTGTGCTGCTATACTACTGCTATGCTGTGACGCTGTGCTGCTATACTACTGCTATGCTGTGACGCTGTGCTGCCATACTACTGCTATGCTGTGCTGCTGTGCTGTGACGCTGTGCTGCTATACTACTGCTATGCTGTGACGCTGTGCTGCCATACTACTGCTATGCTGTGACGCTGTGCTGCCATACTACTGCTATGCTGTGACGCTGTGCTGCCATACTACTGCTATGCTGTGACACTGTGCTGCTATACTACTGCTATGCTGTGATGCTGTGCTGCTATACTACTGCTATGCTGTGACACTGTGCTGCCATACTACTTCTATGCTGTGATGCTGTGCTGCTATACTACTGCTATGCTGTGACGCTGTGCTGCTATACTACTGCTATGCTGTGACACTGTGCTGCCATACTACTGCTATGCTGTGACGCTGTGCTGCCATACTACTGCTATGCTGTGATGCTGTGCTGCTATACTACTGCTATGCTGTGATGCTGTGCTGCTATACTACTGCTATGCTGTGACGCTGTGCTGCTATACTACTGCTATGCTGTGATACTGTGCTGCTATACTACTGCTATGCTGTGACACTGTGCTGCCATACTACTGCTATGCTGTGACACTGTGCTGCCATACTACTGCTATGCTGTGACGCTGTGCTGCTATACTACTGCTATGCTGTGATACTGTGCTGCTATACTACTGCTATGCTGTGATGCTGTGCTGCTATACTACTGCTATGCTGTGACGCTGTGCTGCTATACTACTGCTATGCTGTGATGCTGTGCTGCCATACTACCGCTATGCTGTGATGCTGTGCTGTGATGCTGTGCTGCCATACTACTGCTATGCTGTGACGCTGTGCTGCCATACTACTGCTATGCTGTGACACTGTGCTGCTATACTACTGCTATGCTGTGATACTGTGCTGCTATACTACTGCTATGCTGTGACACTGTGCTGCCATACTACTGCTATGCTGTGACACTGTGCTGCCATACTACTGCTATGCTGTGACGCTGTGCTGCTATACTACTGCTATGCTGTGATACTGTGCTGCTATACTACTGCTATGCTGTGACACTGTGCTGCCATACTACTGCTATGCTGTGATGCTGTGACGCTATACTACTGCTATGCTGTGATGCTGTGCTGCCATACTACTGCTATGCTGTGACGCTGTGCTGCTATACTACTGCTATGCTGTGATGCTGTGCTGCCATACTACCGCTATGCTGTGATGCTGTGCTGTGATGCTGTGCTGCCATACTACTGCTACGCTGTGACGCTGTGCTGCCATACTACTGCTATGCTGTGACACTGTGCTGCCATACTACTGCTATGCTGTGACGCTGTGCTGCCATACTACTGCTATGCTGTGCTGCTATACTACTGCTATGCTGTGATGCTGTGCTGCCATACTACTGCTATGCTGTGACACTGTGCTGCTATACTACTGCTATGCTGTGCTGCTATACTACTGCTATGCTGTGATGCTGTGCTGCCATACTACTGCTATGCTGTGACGTTGTGCTGCCATACTACTGCTATGCTGTGATACTGTGCTGCCATACTACTGCTATGCTGTGATGCTGTGCTGCCATACTACTGCTATGCTGTGACACTGTGCTGCTATATATACTACTGCTATGCTGTGCTGCCATACTACTGCTATGCTGTGATACTGTGCTGCCATACTACTGCTATGCTGTGATACTGTGCTGCCATACTACTGCTATGCTGTGATACTGTGCTGCCATACTACTGCTATGCTGTGCTGCCATACTACTGCTATGCTGTGCTGCCATACTACTGCTATGCTGTGACACTGTGCTGCTATACTACTGCTATGCTGTGATGCTGTGCTGCCATACTACTGCTATGCTGTGACGCTGTGCTGCCATACTACTGCTATGCTGTGACGCTGTGCTGCCATACTACTGCTATGCTGTGACGCTGTGCTGCCATACTACTGCTATGCTGTGACGCTGTGCTGCCATACTACTGCTATGCTGTGACGCTGTGCTGCCATACTACTGCTATGCTGTGACACTGTGCTGCTATACTACTGCTATGCTGTGACGCTGTGCTGCTATACTACTGCTATGCTGTGACACTGTGCTGCTATACTACCGCTATGCTGTGCTGCTATACTACTGCTATGCTGTGCTGCCATACTACTGCTATGCTGTGCTGCCATACTACTGCTATGCTGTGATACTGTGCTGCCATACTACTGCTATGCTGTGATGCTGTGCTGCCATACTACTGCTATGCTGTGACGCTGTGCTGCTATACTACTGCTATGCTGTGACGCTGTGCTGCTATACTACTGCTATGCTGTGCTGCCATACTACTGCTATGCTGTGATACTGTGCTGCCATACTACTGCTATGCTGTGATGCTGTGCTGCCATACTACTGCTATGCTGTGATGCTGTGCTGCCATACTACTGCTATGCTGTGATGCTGTGCTGCCATACTACTGCTATGCTGTGACGCTGTGCTGCTATACTACTGCTATGCTGTGACGCTGTGCTGCTATACTACTGCTATGCTGTGCTGCCATACTACTGCTATGCTGTGATGCTGTGCTGCTATACTACTGCTATGCTGTGATACTGTGCTGCTATACTACTGCTATGCTGTGACACTGTGCTGCCATACTACTGCTATGCTGTGATACTGTGCTGCTATACTACTGCTATGCTGTGATACTGTGCTGCTATACTACTGCTATGCTGTGCTGCCATACTACTGCTATGCTGTGACGCTGTGCTGCTATACTACTGCTATGCTGTGACGCTGTGCTGCTATACTACTGCTATGCTGTGCTGCCATACTACTGCTATGCTGTGATGCTGTGCTGCTATACTACTGCTATGCTGTGATACTGTGCTGCTATACTACTGCTATGCTGTGACGCTGTGCTGCCATACTACTGCTATGCTGTGACGCTGTGCTGCTATACTACTGCTATGCTGTGACGCTGTGCTGCTATACTACTGCTATGCTGTGACGCTGTGCTGCTATACTACTGCTATGCTGTGACGCTGTGCTGCTATACTACTGCTATGCTGTGACGCTGTGCTGCCATACTACTGCTATGCTGTGCTGCTGTGCTGCTATACTACTGCTATGCTGTGATACTGTGCTGCCATACTACTGCTATGCTGTGATACTGTGCTGCTATACTACTGCTATGCTGTGACGCTGTGCTGCTATACTACTGCTATGCTGTGACGCTGTGCTGCCATACTACTGCTATGCTGTGACACTGTGCTGCTATACTACTGCTATGCTGTGACGCTGTGCTGCTATACTACTGCTATGCTGTGACGCTGTGCTGCTATACTACTGCTATGCTGTAATACTGTGCTGCCATACTACTGCTATGCTGTGACACTGTGCTGCCATACTACTGCTATGCTGTGACGCTGTGCTGCCATACTACTGCTATGCTGTGATACTGTGCTGCCATACTACTGCTATGCTGTGATGCTGTGCTGCTATACTACTGCTATGCTGTGACGCTGTGCTGCCATACTACTACTATGCTGTGCTGCCATACTACTACTATGCTGTGACACTGTGCTGCCATACTACTGCTATGCTGTGACGCTGTGCTGCCATACTACTGCTATGCTGTGCTGCTATGCTGTGATACTGTGCTGCCATACTACTGCTATGCTGTGACGCTGTGCTGCCATACTACTGCTATGCTGTGACGCTGTGCTGCCATACTGCTGCTATGCTGTGCTGCTATACTACTGCTATGCTGTGACACTGTGCTGCCATACTACTGCTATGCTGTGACACTGTGCTGCCATACTACTGCTATGCTGTGACACTGTGCTGCTATACTACTGCTATCCTGTGACACTGTGCTGCCATACTACTGCTATGCTGTGATGCTATACTACTGCTATGCTGTGACACTGTGCTGCCATACTACTGCTATGCTGTGCTGCTATACTACTGCTATGCTGTGACACTGTGCTGCCATACTACTGCTATGCTGTGCTGCTATACTACTGCTATGCTGTGCTGCTATACTACTGCTATGCTGTGACGCTGTGCTGCCATACTACTGCTATGCTGTGCTGCCATACTACTGCTATGCTGTGACGCTGTGCTGCTATACTACTGCTATGCTGTGATGCTGTGCTGCCATACTACTGCTATGCTGTGATACTGTGCTGCCATACTACTGCTATGCTGTGATACTGTGCTGCCATACTACTGCTATGCTGTGATGCTGTGCTGCCATACTACTGCTATGCTGTGATGCTGTGCTGCAATACTACTGCTATGCTGTGATGCTGTGCTGCCATACTACTGCTATGCTGTGACGCTGTGCTGCTATACTACTGCTATGCTGTGACGCTGTGCTGCTATACTACTGCTATGCTGTGACACTGTGCTGCTATACTACTGCTATGCTGTGACACTGTGCTGCTATACTACTGCTATGCTGTGATGCTGTGCTGCTATACTACTGCTATGCTGTGACGCTGTGCTGCTATACTACTGCTATGCTGTGACGCTGTGCTGCCATACTACTGCTATGCTGTGACGCTGTGCTGCCATACTACTGCTATGCTGTGATACTGTGCTGCCATACTACTGCTATGCTGTGCTGCTATACTACTGCTATGCTGTGATGCTGTGCTGCCATACTACTGCTATGCTGTGATACTGTGCTGCCATACTACTGCTATGCTGTGATACTGTGCTGCCATACTGCTGCTATGCTGTGACGCTGTGCTGCCATACTACTGCTATGCTGTGACACTGTGCTGCTATACTACTGCTATGCTGTGATGCTGTGCTGCCATACTACTGCTATGCTGTGACGCTGTGCTGCCATACTACTGCTATGCTGTGACGCTGTGCTGCCATACTACTGCTATGCTGTGACACTGTGCTGCCATACTACTGCTATGCTGTGACGCTGTGCTGCCATACTACTGCTATGCTGTGACGCTGTGCTGCCATACTACTGCTATGCTGTGACACTGTGCTGCCATACTACTGCTATGCTGTGATGCTGTGCTGCCATACTACTGCTATGCTGTGACGCTGTGCTGCCATACTACTGCTATGCTGTGACACTGTGCTGCTATACTACTGCTATGCTGTGATGCTGTGCTGCCATACTACTGCTATGCTGTGATGCTGTGCTGCCATACTACTGCTATGCTGTGACGCTGTGCTGCTATACTACTGCTATGCTGTGATGCTGTGCTGCCATACTACTGCTATGCTGTGACACTGTGCTGCCATACTACTGCTATGCTGTGACGCTGTGCTGCTATACTACTGCTATGCTGTGACACTGTGCTGCCATACTACTGCTATGCTGTGACGCTGTGCTGCCATACTACTGCTATGCTGTGATGCTGTGCTGCCATACTACTGCTATGCTGTGATGCTGTGCTGCCATACTACTGCTATGCTGTGCTGCTATACTACTGCTATGCTGTGACACTGTGCTGCTATACTACTGCTATGCTGTGATGCTGTGCTGCCATACTACTGCTATGCTGTGACGCTGTGCTGCCATACTACTGCTATGCTGTGACACTGTGCTGCTATACTACTGCTATGCTGTGATGCTGTGCTGCCATACTACTACTATGCTGTGACGCTGTGCTGCTATACTACTGCTATGCTGTGATGCTGTGCTGCCATACTACTGCTATGCTGTGACACTGTGCTGCCATACTACTGCTATGCTGTGACGCTGTGCTGCTATACTACTGCTATGCTGTGACACTGTGCTGCCATACTACTGCTATGCTGTGACGCTGTGCTGCCATACTACTGCTATGCTGTGATGCTGTGCTGCCATACTACTGCTATGCTGTGATGCTGTGCTGCCATACTACTGCTATGCTGTGCTGCTATACTACTGCTATGCTGTGACACTGTGCTGCTATACTACTGCTATGCTGTGATGCTGTGCTGCCATACTACTGCTATGCTGTGCTGCTATACTACTGCTATGCTCTGCTGCTATACTACTGCTATGCTGTGATGCTGTGCTGCCATACTACTGCTATGCTGTGACGCTGTGCTGCCATACTACTGCTATGCTGTGACGCTGTGCTGCCATACTACTGCTATGCTGTGACGCTGTGCTGCTATACTACTGCTATGCTGTGACGCTGTGCTGCCATACTACTGCTATGCTGTGATACTGTGCTGCCATACTACTGCTATGCTGTGACGCTGTGCTGCCATACTACTGCTATGCTGTGACGCTGTGCTGCCATACTGCTGCTATGCTGTGACGCTGTGCTGCCATACTGCTGCTATGCTGTGACGCTGTGCTGCCATACTGCTGCTATGCTGTGATACTGTGCTGCCATACTACTGCTATGCTGTGCTGCTGTGCTGCTATACTACTGCTATGCTGTGATACTGTGCTGCTATACTACTGCTATGCTGTGATACTGTGCTGCTATACTACTGCTATGCTGTGATACTGTGCTGCTATACTACTGCTATGCTGTGATGCTGTGCTGCCATACTACTGCTATGCTGTGCTGCCATACTACTGCTATGCTGTGATTCTGTGCTGCTAAACTACTGCTATGCTGTGATGCTGTGCTGCTATACTACTGCTATGCTGTGATGCTGTGCTGCTATACTACTGCTATGCTGTGATTCTGTGCTGCTAAACTACTGCTATGCTGTGATGCTGTGCTGCTATACTACTGCTATGCTGTGATGCTGTGCTGCCATACTACTGCTATGCTGTGCTGCCATACTACTGCTATGCTGTGATGCTGTGCTGCTATACTACTGCTATGCTGTGATGCTGTGCTGCTATACTACTGCTATGCTGTGATACTGTGCTGCTATGCTGCTATGCTGTGATGCTGTGCTGCTATACTACTGCTATGCTGTGATACTGTGCTGCCATACTGCTGCTATGCTGTGATGCTGTGCTGCCATACTACTGCTATGCTGTGATGCTGTGCTGCCATACTACTGCTATGCTGTGATGCTGTGCTGCCATACTACTGCTATGCTGTGATGCTGTGCTGCTATACTACTGCTATGCTGTGATACTGTGCTGCTATGCTGCTATGCTGTGATGCTGTGCTGCTATACTACTGCTATGCTGTGATACTCTGCTGCTATGCTGCTATGCTGTGATGCTGTGCTGCCATACTACTGCTATGCTGTGATGCTGTGCTGCCATACTACTGCTATGCTGTGATGCTGTGCTGCCATACTACTGCTATGCTGTGATGCTGTGCTGCTATACTACTGCTATGCTGTGATACTGTGCTGCTATGCTGCTATGCTGTGATGCTGTGCTGCTATACTACTGCTATGCTGTGATACTCTGCTGCTATGCTGCTATGCTGTGATGCTGTGCTGCTATACTACTGCTATGCTGTGATACTCTGCTGCTATGCTGTATGCTGTGATACTGTGCTGCCATACTACTGCTATGCTGTGATGCTGTGCTGCCATACTACTGCTATGCTGTGATGCTGTGCTGCCATACTACTGCTATGCTGTGATACTGTGCTGCCATACTACTGCTATGCTGTGATGCTGTGCTGCCATACTACTGCTATGCTGTGATGCTGTGCTGCTATACTACTGCTATGCTGTGATACTGTGCTGCCATACTACTGCTATGCTGTGATGCTGTGCTGCCATACTACTGCTATGCTGTGCTGCTATACTACTGCTATGCTGTGATGCTGTGACACTGGAATAAAGCTACAGAAAGATACTGCTGTGTGGAACTCTGTCTCTGGTATGTGAAGAGTGTCAGTGGGGGTCCCTCCTCTGAAGACCCAGGGGATCCCTACTGGCTGGAGGCGCTGCAACCACCCAGAGATGACCAGATCAAGGTAACCTGTCTCAACCCCTGTCCCTGTCCTGGTTCTCCCCACACCACCGCGGAGCCTCAGCCCTCCTGTTACCTGCAGGTTCAGCACCAAAACCCCTGTGTAACCAGCAAATGAGTGTACCCCCCCCCCCCCCAGATCACTTAGGGGGGGGGGGATAAAAGGGTTACATTTGTATAATGTGGTAATGAACTTCTTAACCGATTGGTTTATATTTACAAAGAACAAGATGTTCAGGACACTCAATATAACTAAGAACAAATACACGAGTACAAATAGCTGAGCTGAGAATCCGGGGCTGGCAGTGGTGCAGCCGGGACCCCCATCTGGCAACAGAACAGATACACCAACAATCTAACTAATCTGCAGCCCTCTCTGGTAACGTAAATACTTAGCCAGGGTTTAATGCATCAGACAAGCACAAGGGGGGCAACGTTTCGGGCCTCACGGCCCTTTATCCACCTATTGGGTTATAGTTATATATTTATATACTGTATCAATGGTTGTATTCCAGGATCTCTGTACTGTGTATGTTACATATACTGGGTATGTGTTTGTTATATGTACTGTGTATGTTACATATACTGGGTATGTGTTTGTTATATGTACTGTGTATGTTACATATACTGGGTATGTGTTTGTTATATGTACTGTGTATGTTAGTTATATGTACTGTGTATGTTACATATACTGGGTATGTGTTTGTTATATGTACTGTGTATGTTACATATACTGGGTATGTGTTTGTTATATGTACTGTGTATGTTACATATACTGGGTATGTGTTTGTTATATGTACTGTGTATGTTACATATACTGGGTATGTGTTTGTTATATGTACTGTGTACAGTATGTTACATATACTGGGTATGTGTTTGTTATATGTACTGTGTATGTTACATATACTGGGTATGTGTTTGTTATATGTACTGTGTATGTTAGTTATATGTACTGTGTATGTTAGTTATATGTACTGTGTATGTTAGTTATATGTACTGTGTATGTTAGTTATATGTACTGTGTATGTTACATATACTGGGTATGTTAGTTATATGTACTGTGTATGTTAGTTATATGTACTGTGTATGTTACATATACAGGGTATGTGTTAGTTATATGTACTGTGTATGTTACATATACTGGGTATGTGTTTGTTATATGTACTGTGTATGTTACATATACTGGGTATGTGTTTGTTATATGTACTGTGTATGTTACATATACTGGGTATGAGTTAGTTATATGTACTGTGTATGTTAGTTATATGTACTGTGTATGTTAGTTATATGTACTGTGTATGTTAGTTATATGTACTGTGTATGTTAGTTATATGTACTGTGTATGTGTTAGTTATATGTACTGTGTATGTGTTAGTTATATGTACTGTGTATGTTAGTTATATGTACTGTGTATGTTAGTTATATGTACTGTGTATGTTAGTTATATGTACTGTGTATGTGTTAGTTATATGTACTGTGTATGTGTTAGTTATATGTACTGTGTATGTGTTAGTTATATGTACTGTGTATGTTACATATACTGGGTATGTGTTAGTTATATGTACTGTGTATGTTAGTTATATGTACTGTGTATGTGTTAGTTATATGTACTGTGTATGTGTTAGTTATATGCAGTGGTTGACAAATCACCAAAAAATCTACTCGCCACACAAAAAAATCTACTCGCCACCTAGTATCAAACGTGTGCTGCTTGGGCCAATATTTACTCGCCCGGGGGTTAAATCCACTCGCCCGGGGCGAGCAAATGTATAGGTTTGTCGAACACTGGTTATATGTACTGTGTATGTTAGTTATATGTACTGTGTATGTGTTAGTTATATGTACTGTGTATGTGTTAGTTATATGTACTGTGTATGTGTTAGTTATATGTACTGTGTATGTGTTAGTTATATGTACTGTGTATGTTAGTTATATGTACTGTG